>NC_141698.1:109732006-109829506 GCF_964263255.1 Lissotriton vulgaris
TAATGAGGGGATTACTTTCGAGCGCAGAGCATTGCAGAATGGAATCTGCCGCCCTCAGCAGTCTGCGTTCGAAGCAAAAACAACCGATGGTCACGTTAAATCTATGTAATACTGCCAGTAATGCACTCCGTGCAAAAGGTCACACCTGGCTGCAGGCCATGTGCCGTTGAAGATGCATATGTGCATATATATATATCTATACTACTATTATAAAGAGAGAACTTGCACCTTTTGGCAAGGTAAACTCGAAAACTACACCACCAATCTGAACACCCAAGACATCTTAGAAAACCTCAGGGCAAGCAGAAGGACATAGGCTATATAAAGTATAAAAATATTCGTTATTTAAAAAGTTAACATTAAAAAAAAAGTAGTCCCTTGGAAGTAGAGCCGGCCGTGACCTGCGTGTTGACGTCAGGAGCGTGGGGAGGAGCGGCGTCCAGGAAGGTGAGTGACCTGCAGTTGGGGTTCCAGAAGCGGCAGGTACGTGCCCCTGCCAGCATGTCTAAATTTCCGCCAGCTGCTGGACCGCCGGGACGAGAGTGCCAACAGAGCCTGGATGAAGAACAGGCTGCAGAGTGCACCATAGCAGCAGTCACGGGACCGGCATAGTCTCCGACAGTGACAAGTAAGTGATTTATTCGGTGACGGGGCACTAAGGTTAGCACGTGCATACATGCAAAATTGGTAGCGAGAGTGGCAACTAAATGTGGAAAGTTATTAACCCTGAGTGCTGAGCAAGGCTGTGTACACGGAACAAAATAATACATCTCTCTGAAACATTTTTAAAACTATCCCGCCCGTCGGATCAGCTGAACTCCCCACGGACTATTTCCCACAAGCATACACCGGCGGGGGCCCCCTCCTATGCAGCCACTGCTGAGCTACACATTTTAATCATGCCCGGGCCAGTTCTTACTCTGGTGGAAGTAGCAAATTTAAATTGATTAGAACCCCCTTTGTTATGCACATGCACTGACTGCATCTGATCTCCATGACCGCGTTTTTGTACAAACGTTTACATTTTATTTTCAACAGGTTGTTTTCTTTAGTGCGTTATGGCGTCTAGAGGTCACCTAAAAGCACTGGGAATTGTGGGGTCAGTTTTCATCTTTCAGAGTGTTGTCATCCTAACGTGGTGTCCTGCTCTCCACAAGCGGCCTTAGCAGCATATTGTTTGTAAGACCTGAACGCTTCTGTTTAGACAAAACATTTTTTGAAAAGCAATATGAAAACGGAAAAGGCAGAAATAGTCCAATCTTAGAAAGTGGCTTAAAAGTCTTTCCAACGCTTATTTTTGTTTTAAAGGACATTATTTCTGATATTTAGCTTTTTCCATGGACATAAGTGCTTGGTTTTATTGTGCCTGTACAAGTGCAGGGTGAGTGGTGTTCCAGTGTGAGTGCAGGGTGAGTGGTGTTCCTGTAGGAGTGTAGGTTGTGCAGTGTTCCTGTATGAGTGCAGGGTAAGCAAATGTGCCTGTATGAGTGCAGGGTGAGCAGTGTTCCTGTATGACTGCAGGATGAGCGGTGTTCCTGTATGAGTGCAGGGTGAGCTGTGTGCCTGTATGACTGCAGGGTGAGCTGTGTGCCTGTATGAGTGCAGGGTGAGCGGTGTGCCTGTATGAGTGCAGGGTGAGCGGTGTGCCTGTATGAGTGCAGGGTGAGCGGTGTGCCTGTATGAGTGCAGGGTGAGTGCTGTTCCAGTGTGAGTAGTGTTCCTGTATGTGTAGGTTGCGCAGTGTTCCTGTATGAGTGTAGGGTGAGTGGTGTTCCTATATGAGTGCAGGGTGAGCAGTGTTCCTGTATGAGTGTAGGGTGAGTGGTGTTCCTGTGTGAGTGCAGAGTGAGTGGTGTTCCTGTATGAGTGCAGGGTGAGTGGTGTTCCAGTGTGAGTAGTGTTCCTGTATGAGTGTAGGTTGCGCAGTGTTCCTGTATGAGTGTAGGGTGAGTGGTGTTTCTATATGAGTGCAGGGTGAGCAGTGTTCCTGTATGAGTGTAGGGTGAGTGGTGTTCCTGTGTGAGTGCAGAGTGAGTGGTGTTCCTGTATGAGTGCAGAGTGAGTGGTGTTCCTGTATGAGTGCAGAGTGAGTGGTGTTCCTGTATGAGTGCAGAGTGAGTGGTGTTCCTGTATGAGTGCAGAGTGAGTGGTGTTCCTGTATGAGTGCAGAGTGAGTGGTGTTCCTGTATGAGTGCAGGGTGAGCGGTGTTCCTGTATGAGTGCAGGGTGGAGCCAATAGAGTAAGTGAGTGGTGCCAGTGAGGAAGTGGGTGGAGCTGGGGCAATGGGTGTGACCTCCTACAAAATGTGAGCACCTGCACTTAATATTTTACAAATTAAGCACTGGGTGGCAGAAAGATAACCCCTCCGTGGCTCTGCTGGGATGTACAAGGAGGGTCAAGGACATGCCAGCTGGATACCGCTGTGAATTGCTTTTTACCCGTAAAAGGAATGCGTCACTGGAAGCATGCAATTGTTTTCTCTCACAAACAGACAACATTTATCGCCAGGCACCCAGAGTAGTGTGCGCACATTTATCAGAAGCATGCTACAGTGCAGGTAGTTGCAACCTGCAAAGCAGTGAGGAGATTCAAGGTGGCCTTGCTCTCTGGGAATCTTGGTCACTGAGCAGTCCCCTTCTTACACCCCTTTGCCTTTCATGAATTATAGGAAGGCCCACTGGAGTTATGTGACTGTGGGGCTGCAGGGCTTTTCGCATAATTGTACATTTGCCGCATTTGCCACATAATCCATCCATCATCTGCCTCATTTCCTGCAGAGTTTAACAAAAAAGTTTCTAGCCCAGTTGAAAAGTTAGAAAAAGCACAGCGACATGTTGCCGCGCGGTGGAAAGACCTTCGCAAAGATTAACTGGTCACCTTTCTATAACTTATTGCTATATTTGGGTGTTAAACTGGTAGTAATGTGGTACAACTAATGCACAGACACTGCTATCAAGTTTAAAAATGTCAAAATCTATACTACTATTACAAAAGAAGAACTTTGCACCTTTGAGGCGGGTAAACTCGGAAACCACAGCACCAATCCACACACCCGATACATCATTGTAATTGTCAGGGTATGCAGATGGACATAGGCTATATAAAGTATAAAAATATGCGTTATTTAAAAAATTAACATAAAAAAAAGTAGTCCCTTCAAAGTAGCGCCGGCCGCGACCTGCGTGCTGAGGTCGGGAGCGCGGGGAGGAGCGGCGTACAGGAACGCGGGGGAGGAGCGGTGACGAACGCCGGAATGGCGGTGAGGACCGGCGGATAGGTGGGAGGAGCGGTAAGCGGCGAGGAACGGCGGAGCGGTGCAATGAGGAGCGCGGGGGAGGAGCGGCGGCTGAGTTAAGGCTCCGAGCAGGCGGGGGTCGGGCAAGGCGGGGGTCGGGGCAGGCGGGGGACGGGGCGGGCGGGGGCACAGGCTGCTTGACAATGTCGGGGCGGGCGGGGGGCCGGGCTGCTGCACAATGTGCGGTGAAATGAGGAGCACGGGGGAGGAGTGGCGGCTGAGGTAAGGCTTCGGGCAGGCGGGGGACGGGGCGAGTGGGGGCCCGGGCTGCTTGACAAAGTCGGGCGGGCGGGGGTGCCGGGCTGCTGCACAATGTCGGGGCGGGCGGGGGTCGGGGAAGCCTGATTGCTCCCGGACAAGGTCGGGACGGGCTGCTAGTTTAAATATATATATAGAGAGAGAGAGAGAAAGAGAAAGAGAAAGAGAAAGAGAAAGAGAGAGAGAGAGATTTATCTTTTTGAGAAGAAGAAAAAGGTGCTTTTATATATATACTAGCAACCCGTCCCGACGTTGTCCGGGTATGAATTGCTGCCGGCCAGTAGTATATTGTTTTGTAGGATTTCGTTTTGATAGCATTTCTTATCTGTGACATGCCTGTGGAACGTTCCGATTTACAGTGCACTGCTGATGCACTTAAGAGTGCGCGTTCAGAAGTGTGTGAACTCGAGTTTCCCTACTTTATTTTTCCTTGCAATATTATATAGCGCAAACTCGACAACATGGCATGAGCACAATTTAAATTACAGAAGAACACATTCATTTGTGGTAGGCACGGGGAGACAAAGCGATTTGCCTGGAATCACAGGATGTTGAGCTGATGCCGAGATTCAAACGTAGCTCCCCAGTTCTAAAGTTCGCAAATCTAGAAATTGTGGTGGCAGGTGTGTCTAAAAGTGTATGTCGGTGCTGGCCATCAATGAGAGAGACCTGTGCATTTTTCAAATGGGTGATGAAAAAATATGAGTATGTTGCTGGAGATGTGGGCCGCCGTGCCACCAATGTGCTTACCAGGGGAGGGTAAACACCCATTATTCCGCAACTTTCTTTCCGCAAACCATCACTCCGCATACTTTCACTACGAAAGTACCATGACTCCGCAACGCATGGCATTACATTTTATATGCTTTTACCACGCATACATTTACAACGAAATTCGTTGTAAATGTATGAATGGTAAAAGCATGTTTTTTTTTAATGTTTGGATAAGGTAAGTATGGGTATAGGGGTATATATTTTGGGGTACTGAGGTATATGTTTTGGGGTGTTTGGGTATTTTAAGTGTTCAGCTATAGTTTTGGGTTATGGGGTACAGGGGTAGTTTTAGGGTTTAGGGATAGGTATGGGTTTTAGGGTACAAGGGTATTTTTAGCGTTCAGGGCTAGGTTTGGGTTTTGGGTATAGGGGTTTTTTTAGGGTTCAGGGGTAGGTTTGGGTTTTGGGGTACAAGGGTATTTTAAGGGTTTAGGGCTAGGTTTGGGTTTTGGGGTAAAGGGGTATTTTTAGGGTTCAGGGCTAGGTTTGGGTTTTGGGGTACAGGGGTATTTTAGGGTTCAGGGGTAGGTGTGGGTTTTGGGGTACAGGGTTATTTTTAGGGTTCAGGGCTAGGTTTGGGTTTTGGGGTACAGGGGTATTTTTAGGGTTCAGTAGTAGCTTTGGGTTTTGGGGTACAGGGGTATTTTAGGGTTCAGGGCTAGGTTTGGGTTTTGGGGTACAGGTGTATTTTAGGGTTCAGGAGTAGGTTTGGGTTTTGGGGTACAGGGGTATTTTTAGGGTTCAGGTCTAGGTTTGGGTTTTGGGGTACAGGGATATTTTTAGGGTTCAGGGGTAGGTTTGGGTTTTGAGGTACAGGGGTATTTATAGGGTTCAGGGCTAGGATTGGGTTTTGGGGTACAGGGGTATTTTTAGGGTTTAGGGATAGGTTTGGGTTTTGGGGTACAGGGTATATTTATGGGGTTAAGATGTGTTAGTGTTTAAGGGTGTTAGGGTATTTTTAAGGAGTAAGGGTGGGTTATGATTATGGGGTGCAGGGGTATTTAAAGGGAGCAGGGTGGGATTAGTTTTTAGGGTGTAAAGGGTAATACAATAAAATAAATAAAATTAATATAAATAATGCAATTTAAAAGAATAAGGGCCTGATGTAGGACGGCAAATATCAGTCGGTAACGGCCAATTTCGGCCGTTACCGACCGGTATTTGGGTTTTGACATGTAGGTGGCCTTAATTTTACTGATTCGGTAAATTTACCGATTCGGTAAAATACTGAATCGGTAAATTTACCGAATCGGTAAATCCAGATGTAGGTGGCACTTTAAACAGTGCCACAGGCCATTACCGATTTGTTATTTACCACCAAATACTATTTGGTGGAAAATAACGAATACCTGTGTACATACACATCTGTGCATGTACACTTGTGCCATGTGACACACATACATGTCCTTAGGGCATGTATGTGTGCCACATGGCACACAAGCCAAAATCAGGGGTGCAACCCCCTTGATAATTCTGTATTTTTACCGAATCAGTCATTACTGATTTGGTAATTGACATTGATTCCTATGAGCCTCAAGGTAAAAAATACCGAATTTTTAAGCTACATCTCATTTACCGAATCTAGAATACCGAATCTGCAAAATTCGGTATTTTAGAGTCGGTAAATGATGATTACCTACATCGGGCCCTAAATGTTTTAATGAAATAAAAAAAAGTGTATATATACATATATATTTATATATATATTCTGCTCGGCTTCAGAACTCGTTTTTCCAAAGAACCGCACTCGTGGAACCAAGGTTTTTGCAGTGCTCACACCATAGGTTTATTCACAAAGGTGTAACAGACGCGTTTCAGCATTACGCCTTCGTCAGTGTCAATTACATTGTGAGGATTGGCCTGGGATATAGCTACAGACAATCATGAACATGGTTGACGGACTCCATTGCTATTTGGGTCGCGCCATCTTGGAACATGTAAATACATATCAGCATTTTGGTATGTTTTACCCCATATTGGAAACTGAGTAAATATTGCCGTGTATCGGCATGGTTCCCCGTGTTTCACACATCCGGGGAAAATGTCGGGAGCTTAGAGCCATGTAGCCCCCTCATTTCAAAATTTCCAAAGTCCATCAAGCCATGTATTGGCGAGTCCTATGTAAAAGCTTACTCCAGTGCAATTTATTTACAGTGCCCCAGCCCCCCATGTTCTTCTGCGTTCAGTCTTGACAAAGGGGAAATAAACAGTAAAACTTACCTCAAATTTCAGTCTGTAATGTTAAAGTGTCTCATAGAACCAAGGTATTCAAACCTGGAAGGGAATGCTCCTTATTATGCTGGGTGGTAGATGTCTCACTCAACTATTTCCCCAGATGTACAGCCAGTTCTTCCCCGCTGTTCAATCCCATCGGTACTTTGGTCATGAGGTCTATAATGTACCTTGATGCCAGGCGTCTTAATGTTTTTAACCTGTCCCCACCTCTCGGATTTTCGGGCACACAGTCTAAGCCGAAGTACTGCAGTTTATTCCTGTCTCGTTGATGCACTTAGTCAAAATGTCTCGCGACAGGGTATGCTGGGTCAGCTTTCTCTATTGCCCTTTGGTGTTCAAGCACCCTGATTTTTAGTTGGTGTATCTGCTTCCGATGTATCTTAACCCACAGGGGCAGACCAGGCAGTGAACTGCATAGCTTGTGCTGCATGTTAGGAACTTCTTGATAGGTTTGGAAATGCCGGCGCCAGGGATGTCATATTTCCGCACTCTTTTACACCCCGTGCCGGCCTTGCATTTCCCGCAGGGGAAAAATCCCCCCAACTCTACAATTTTCCCTGTCTTTTGTGTTGTTTTTTTGAAATGGCTTCTCACTAAGGAATCTCTCAGTGACGTTGCCTTCCGATAAGTGATCAGGGGCTTGGCTGGGATGTCCTCTTTCAATATAGGATCAGTTCTCAGGATGTGCCAGTTTTTTTGCAACATTTTCCTTAATCCCATAGAGTCGCTGGTATACGGTGTGATTAGGCGAAATTTTCCTTCATTATTGGATTGTTCTATAGGTGGTTTCGGTTTTAGGAGGTCTTCCCTTTTAATTTTCCTCACTTTCTTTAAGGTTTTATCTAGAGACACCGGATCATATCCTCTTCTGCAGAACCTTTCTATGCAACCCTCTGCTGCTTTCTCAAAGTCCTGCTCTTTGCTGCTGTTCCTTTTCACCCTGAGCAGTTCACCGTACGGGATACTTTGTATCAGCCTTTTTGGATGGTTGCTGTCGGCTCTCAGAATGGAATTGCCTGCCGTTGGTTTGCGGTACAGTGATGTATGTAACCTATTGTTGTCTACATCCACCCTCAGGTCCAGATAGTCGGCTGTGGTTGAACTTATCGTCCCTGAGAAGTGTAGGTTACAGTTGTTATCATTCAGGATGTTTATATATTGTTGTGCCCCCTCCACCGTTCCTTGCCACACGATGAAGAGGTCATCAATATACCTGAACCACCGTATCACTCTCTCTGTTTCCTGCCCCTCAGTCTGAAGGACCATGGGCACCCGCTCCTCCCACCAGCCGACGAAAAGGTTCGCGTAGCTGGGAGCAAAGCAGGTGCCCATCGCGGTCCCAGAGACTTGTGTGTATAGCTGGTCGTTAAACAGGAAAATGTTGCTTGTCAGGCAGAACTCTATAAGTTCTAGCAACATACGGTTGTGTAGTGCAAACCTAGCAGGTCTTTTGTTGAGAACCAGCTATACACACAAGTCTCTGGGACCGCGATGGGCACCTGCTTTGCTCCCAGCTACGCGAACCTTTTCGTCGGCTGGTGGGAGGAGCGGGTGCCCATGGTCCTTCAGACTGAGGGGCAGGAAACAGAGAGAGTGATACGGTGGTTCAGGTATATTGATGACCTCTTCATCGTGTGGCAAGGGACGGTGGAGGGGGCACAACAATATATAAACATCCTGAATGATAACAACTGTAACCTACACTTCTCAGGGACGATAAGTTCAACCACAGCCGACTATCTGGACCTGAGGGTGGATGTAGACAACAATAGGTTACATACATCACTGTACCGCAAACCGACGGCAGGCAATTCCATTCTGAGAGCCGACAGCAACCATCCAAACAGGCTGATACAAAGTATCCCATACGGTGAACTGCTCAGGGTGAAAAGGAACAGCAGCAAAGAGCAGGACTTTGAGAAAGCAGCAGGGGGTTGCATAGAAAGGTTCTGCAGAAGAGGATATGATCCGGTGTCTCTAGATAAAACCTTAAAGAAAGTGAGGAAAATTAAAAGGGAAGACCTCCTAAAACCGAAACCACCTATAGAACAATCCAATAATGAAGGGAAATTTCGCCTAATCACACCGTATACCAGCGACTCTAAGGGATTAAGGAAAATTTTGCAAAAAAACTGGCACATCCTGAGAACTGATCCTATATTGAAAGAGGACATCCCAGCCAAGCCCCTGATCACTTATCGGAAGGCAAGGTCACTGAGAGATTCCTTAGTGAGAAGCCATTTCAAAAAAACAACACAAAAGACAGGGAAAATTGTAGAGTTGGGGGGATTTTTCCCCTGCGGGAAATGCAAGGCCTGCACGGGGTGTAAAAGAGTGCGGAAATATGACATCCCTGGCGCCGGCATTTCCAAACCTATCAAGAAGTTCCTAACATGCAGCACAAGCTATGCAGTTTACTGCCTGGTCTGCCCCTGTGGGTTAAGATACATCGGAAGCACGATCCACCAACTAAAAATCAGGGTGCTTGAACACCAAAGGGCAATAGAGAAAGCTGACCCAGCATACCCTGTCGCGAGACATTTTGACCAAGTGCATCAACGAGACAGGAATAAACTGCAGTACTTCGTCTTAGACTGTGTGCCCGAAAATCCGAGAGGTGGGGACAGGTTAAAAACATTAAGACGCCTGGAATCAAGGTACATTATAGACCTCATGACCAAAGTACCGATGGGATTGAACAGCGGGGAAGAACTGGCTGTACATCTGGGGAAATAGTTGAGTGAGAAATCTACCACCCAGCATAATAAGGAGCATTCCCTTCCAGGTTTGAATACCTTGGTTCTATGAGACACTTTAACATTACAGACTGAAATTTGAGTTAAGTTTTACTGTTTATTTCCCCTTTGTCAAGACTGAACGCAGAAGAAAATGGGGGGCTGGGGCACTGTAAATAAATTGCACTGGAGTAAGCTGGAATATAGGACTCGCCAATACATGGCTTGATGGACTTTGGAAACTTTGAAATGAGGGGTCTACATGGCTCTAAGCTCCCGACATTTTCCCCGGATGTGTAAAACACAGGGAACCATGCCGATACACGGCAATATTCACTCAGTTTCCAATATGGGGTAAAACGTACCAAAATCCTGATATGTATTTACATGTTCCAAGATGGCGCGACCCAAATAGCAAAGGAGTCCGTCAACCATGTTCATGATTGTCTGTAGCTATATCCCAGGCCAATCCTCACAATGTAATTGACACTGACGAAGGCGTAATGCTGAAACGCGTCTGTTAAACCTTTGTGAATAAACCTATGGTGTGAGCACTGCAAAAACCTTGGTTCCACGAGTGCGGTTCTTTGGAAAAACGAGTTCTGAAGCCGAGCAGAGTATTATTGCGGGCGCCCATTACCGCACACCGCACCCGCCTGTGAGTGCCCTGATTTTCCAGTGGGACAGGGAGCATGATTTATATATATATTCACTGAAAAAACCATAGGTTTCACACCAGTTATAGTTAGCTGGAAATGTTACTGATATAAAACCATTGAAATTCCCACGTTATAGTTAGTCGGACTCACTATAACTTGCGCGTGCAATGCACTGCTGATGACATCACATATTACATCACTCATGACATGGTCAGTGACATCACTCATGACATCACTGATGACACCATCCTTGTGACACAGTGACAGACCTCCTCTCACTGTAAAGTAACCTTTGAAACACATATTGAAAAATAGAAACTAACATTTTCAAAAAAGTGCATATACCCATACCAGTTACAACAACCAATTCAGTAATTTCACCATCTATATACAAATTCACACATTCACCAACAGTTTTATGTATTCACTCATACATATACTCACTCATCATATATAGTGATACCCCTATTCATTCTGTTACACACCGACAGTCATCAAAAACTCGCATATACTAGATTAAAACATATGTAGTTACTCATAAAGACACTAGTGAGAGAGGCATTCACTCTCTAACACACACATATACACAATCATCCACCCATACAGTCCTGCACATATGCTGTCTTCAAAACACATACAAACAGTGAGTCAGTCATTGATGCATCTATGTGCTAAGTAACAGCCCCACCAAACGATACAGACACTCATACTGATACTAAAAAACATCTAATAACCCATATACACACACATGTAGCTACTCACCAACCCATGCAGCCACTTATACACAAAGTAAAACACTAATACATATATTTAAATATTTAAACATTACTCGCTAATATATGTATTCACTAAGATACACTTAATAAGCCAGATAACCAATCAATTTTTTTAAAAAACATCCATTTAGACACTTATTAAAACATTTATTCTTCCATCGACCTTAACATATACATATATAAAATATATTTATTTTTCAGAAAGACACACATTCACTGGATGGTGTCATCAGTGATGTCATGAGTGATGTCACTGACCATGTCATGAGTGATGTAATATGTGATGTCATCAGCAGTGCATTGCACGCGCAAGTTATAGTGAGTCCGACTAACTATAACGTGGGAATTTCAATGGTTTTATATCAGTAACATTTCCAGCTAACTATAACTGGTGTGAAACCTATGGTTTTTTCAGTGAAATTAATAGGTTTTTTAAATGCTAATTCCTAACTATAACTGGTGTGAAACCTATGGTTTTTTCAGTGAATTTCATAGGTTTTTTAAATGCTAATTCCTTTCTATATCGAGTTTCTAACCATTTTTTTTTTACAATTTGCTGTTTTTTTGTAAGTATTCATTTTTTTTTATATAATTTTTTTTTTGCGCTCTGGGTGCGCGCTCAGGGAAGCTTTCAGCTAAGCTCTGCGGTAAGCTTTCCGGTGAGCTCTCGTGAAAGCGCACCCAGAGCGCTACTGTCGTTCGTGAAAAAAAATATGAATGAAAAGTTAATAATAATGCAAAACATTTCGTACCATACAAATAAAATCAGTTTTTTTTTATAAGGGAAATGATTATGCATTTCTGTAAAAGTTTGATGACGTCACTTCGGCGCGCAACGTAAGTGCCCTCGGAAGCGCCTACGTTCGCGCCGCGTAAAAGCACCCAGAAGCGCCTCCGATCGCGCCACGTTTGCGCCCCGGAAGCGCCTACGATCGCGCTGCGTAAACGCACCCGGAAGTGCTCCGGAGCGCGCAGCGTAAACGCGTCGGGTCATGTGACCCTAAAATAACACTTTTCATTGGTTGCTAACAGTTTTTTTTACAATGAATGAAATCCCCACCCATTTCCTTCACTTCTTCTTTCACTTTTGTGACTGAAAGACCTGTTTTTTGTACCTGGATCTTTTGTGATTTACCATGGCTGCCAGAGAATCCAGCAGTGAGGATGAACCTGAGTTCATCAATGAAGAGCCTCCTACCCCAAAGGTGAAGGAACATTTCATATGGAAATTTTTTAAGATTCCAGCTGACCAGAAGAAGGTGAATGCACCAAAAGTGGAGTGCAGGATCTGCAAACAGGTCCTGTCACGGGGTGACCCCAAAAAAAAGTACTCTTTTAGGAACTTTACGATGATCCGACATGTGGAGAGGAGGCACCCCCAGAATTTTGCCCGGGAAAGTGTCAGGGCTCTGACACAAGAGGTTCCCAGAGATGGGGCCTCTACATCAACCAGAGGAGCAACTTCTTCTGGGAGAGAGCAATCGCAGGTGCCAAACATACAACCTGCTTTTAACCATGGTGTCCTCAGATGCAGATACTGCAATCAACTCCTCACCTATGGGGAGCAAAGTGTCCAGCTCATGGTTCGAGCATTGGAGAACCATCGCTGCCCTTCCCACCCCTAATTTTTTTGTTTTCTTTTTGCTCCTGTTGAGCAGTTTCCATTCCCTGTTTTTATTCCTGTTCAGTTAAAAGAAGAAAACCAAAAGTTCTTTTCAGAACTACCTCCAATTCTCATCAAAGAGCTATATTCTTAAAAAAATGAAGACTAAGTGAAATATAGTGCATTGATAATTCAAAGGAGAATGAGTAAGAAAGAACAGAAAGGTATGAGAGGAAAAAAGAAGTGAAGTAGGAGGAATGAAAGAAGGTGAGTGTTAGAAAAGAAAGTTATGAGAAGAAGAGTGAATATGGGGAATGTTGATATTCAATGAAAATGTTGAAAAAGAACAGGAGTGTTGAAGGATAAGAAAAGATGCATTGCTGGAGTTGAAGGTAGAAGGCTTCATTTATGAAGCCATGCGTCACTTTAACGCCACCAAAGCATCACTTTTTGTGACACAACATTCCAATAAAAAATGCACCTTATTTATTCATATTTACAAAGTGGCGTTTCTTGGTAAATACATCACTTTGTAAACCCCTGTGCCACATTATTCCTACGTCAGGTGTAATGTATGCAAAAGGGACGCATTGACGCAAGAAAGGGTCGTAGAGGTGACACAGTGAATAAACTGGAGGCCTCATTTCTGAAAAGTGACGCATCGCTACGTGAAAACAGCGATGCGTCACTTTTCTGGACGCACTCCTTATGACATTCCAGATATGTCATATTTAATATATGACTAATCAATTCGCAAGGAGTTACAGATATGTCAGTATTTCTGACGTATCTGTAAACACAAAAGTAACGCATTGCTGGAGTGCGTCACAAAAGTGACGCAACTCCAGTAATGTGTCCTTTCACATGGAAAAAGCACCATGTGAAAGGTCTGCTGTGAAGCAGGCGCAAGATTTTGACGCAACAGCATCCTAAAAGTGACGCACTGAAATCTCAAAGATTTCACTGCGTCGCTATTACAAAGCTTTTTGCGGGGGAACTCCCCCTCTGCATGCATTATACCTGACGCAGATATAATGTGGCGCAGGATTTTAAAAAGTGACCCATCTACCTAGATGCGTCACTTTTTAAATATAGCGCAACGAGGCGCATTTTTTTACACCACTGGTACAATGCGTCACTTTTCTGTGCGCACTCCTTATGACATTCCAGATATGTCATATTTAATGTATGAGGAATCATGTCGCAAGGAGTTACAGATATGTCAGTATTTCTGACGTATCTGTAAACACTAAAGTAACGCATTGCTGGAGTGCGTCACAAAAGTGACGCAACTCCAGTAATGTGTCCTTTTAAGAAAAGATGCATTGCTGGAGTTGAAGGTAGAAGGCTTCATTTATGAAGCCATGCGTCACTTTAACGCCACCAAAGCATCACTTTTTGTGACACAACATTCCAATAAAAAATACACCTTATTTATTCATATTTACAAAGTGGCGTTTCTTGGTAAATACATCACTTTGTAAACCCCTGTGCCACATTATTCCTACGTCAGGTGTAATGTATTCAAAAGGGACGTATTGACGCAAGAAAGGGTCGTAGAGGTGACACAGTGAATAAACTGGAGGCCTCATTTCTGAAAAGTGACGCTTCGCTACATGAAAACAGCGATGCATCACTTTTCTGGACGCACTCCTTATGACATTCCAGATATGTCATATTTAATATATGACTAATCAATTCGCAAGGAGTTACAGATATGTCAGTATTTCTGACGTATCTGTAAACACAAAAGTAACGCATTGCTGGAGTGCGTCACAAAAGTGACGCAACTCCAGTAATGTGTCCTTTCACATGGAAAAAGCACCATGTGAAAGGTCTGCTGTGAAGCAGGCGCAAGATTTTGACGCAACAGCATCCTAAAAGTGACGCAGTGAAATCTCAAAGACTTCACTGCGTCACTATTACAAAGCTTTTTGCGGGGAACACCCCCTCTTCATGCATTATACCTGACGCAGATATAATGTGGCGCTTGATTTTAAAAAGTGACCCATCTACCTAGATGCGTCACTTTTTAAATATAGCGCAACGAGGCGCATTTTTTTACACCACTGGTGCGATGCGTCACTTTTCTGTGCGCACTCCTTATGACATTCCAAGTAACGCATTGCTGGAGTGCGTCACAAAAGTGACGCAACTCCAGTAATGTGTCCTTTCACATGGAAAAAGCACCATGTGAAAGGTCTGCTGTAAAGCAGGCGCAAGATTTTGACGCAACAGCATCCTAAAAGTGACGCAGTGAAATCTCAAAGATTTCACTGCGTCGTTATTACCAAGCTTTTTGCGGGGGAACACCCCCTCTGCATGCATTATACCTGACGCTATTTTTAAAAAGTGACGCATCTAGGTACATGGGTCACTTTTTAAAACTCTGCGCCACATTATATCTGCATCAGGTATAATGTATGCAGAGGGGACATTCCCCCGCAAAAAGCTTGGTAATAACGACGTACTGAAATCTATGAGATTTCTCTGCGTCACTTTTAGGATGCTGTTGCGTCAAAATCTTGCGCCTGCCTCGCGTCACTTTTATGTTTACAGATATGTCAGAAATACTGACGTATCTGTAACTCCTTGCAACATGATTCGTCATACATTAAATATGACACATCTGGAATGTCATAAGGAGTGCGCACAGAAAAGTGACGCATCGCACCAGCAGTGTAAAAAAATGTGCCTCGTTGCACTATATTTAAAAAGTGACGCATCTAGATAGATGCGTCACTTTTTAAATATAGCGTAACAATGCGCATTTTTTTACACCGCTGGTGCGTCACAAAAATTGACGCACAGGCGGCGCAAAACTGGCAGCGCAAGGCCTTCATAAATATGGTCCTAGATTTTCCCCGTGCTTCGCTTTCCGGTGCGCGTACCTTGCGCTTACCCCGCGCAAAAATTTAATGCCCCGCAGGACCCTATTTTAGCCCCCACATCAAACCTAGGGGGTCAGAGAGGGTCTACTCTTCCCCCTTATGGTCATTTGCCCCTTTTTTTTTCAAACCCCTTGTGTCTCGATTTTACCGAGACACAAGATGGCGGCCGCTCCAGATTGTTTAGAATGTTTACAGACACCCAAGAGCCAATCAGCTTTCTGCGCACAAGTCGCGTGTCGCGCCAGGAGCGCACTCGGGTGCGCGCACCGGAGAGCGCCTACAGATATATATATTTTTTTGAACCTAAATTACTCAAAATCCACTGGAGCACATATCTTGAGACATAGCAAAGGCACATCGGGCTACCAGTCCCTACAATTTTGCCAAGTTTGATGGAAATCCATTCAGCCGTTCGAGCTAAAAGTGAAATCGACCGCCCTATGGAAAGTAACATGGGGAAAACGCGTTTTGGGACCCCCCTTTTATCTCAGCCCCCGCTTGACGTATCCCCCCCAAACTTTCAAGGAAGAACCGGAGCTCGACGAGGCCATTTGCAGGAAATTTTCAGGCAGATTCGTCAACCGGTGCCAAAGTTATTCCAAATAGAATTTTGAGATTTAACATTGAAAAAAATCCTAACTATAACTACCTACTGGCGACCGCCAGTAGGTAATATATATATATATATATATATATATATATATATATATATCACGCTCCAACCACTCTTCATATCCAAAAGAAGACAACAGCACTCGAGGGGTACTTTCTACCGTGCAGGTTTATTTTTCACAGGCACTCTCCACAGACGCGTTTCGGCGTGTTGCCTTCGTCAGTATGGTAACAATGATTTACATTTTTAGGCGGATTAAATACGACATTTTCACTTTCTTACTCTATGCATTGAGATAGACAGAGGACAACCCCACTATAGGCGCTCTGGGCGCCATCTTAGAATGTCAGTATGTACAACCTAGGAATGATCACAGATTGTGCAATAAAGCCCATAGATATATAAAAATACACATATATACAAACATATATTTGATGTTTTAATAATGTACTTGTACAATGTATATGACTTTACCACACATGCATTTGCGTTATAATGGCATGCGTGATAAAGTCATATGCGTTGTAAAAGTTTTTGAAATGATGTCTTTGCGGAGTAATAGTCCCGCGTTATAAAAATTGCGAAGTGATGGTATGCGGGATGTTGGTTTGCGGAATATCATCACATATTTCCGGGGGAGGGATAGTCCCTTTCTTGCTATTTCCGCGGAGGCGGGCCTTGTGTCAGGATGTGCGTGGCGCGAGGCCTGTGCGCAACAGAAGTGGAAAATCTCCAGTGTGCGCTTCAGGCGTCACCGGAAGTTAAGGCGAGATTACATTTCCTGCACAATGGCCCCTGTTTGCGCTCCTTCCGGCCCTTGGGAATAGCACCATGCCTGACCTCCATACAGTAAAGCAGGTGCACGTCACTGGGAGCGTGGGGCAAGCACACCCGGAGCTGGAATGTACAGAACCTGGGAAGAAAAAACAATGAAATATTGGGCACAATGCTCGCTTTTTTTTTCTCCGTAATCCCGCCCGGCACACGCCCACGCCCCCCGCACACGCCCACAGCACACGATATGAGACATGCATGAAGGGCGGAACGTACCACACGCCCCCACCATTTGTCATGCCCCCAGCACACACCCACAGCACAACGCAGACACGCCCACAAGTGACTACTTTGTTGGCACGGTTCTTTTAACTTTTAAATGTATATGGTGGGCGTCTGCATAGCCTATGTCCTTCTGCTGCAACTGCCCTTTTCAATGCTGTATTGGGTGTTGTGATTGGTGCTATGGTTCCTGAGATAACCCCCCCTCAAAGGTTTGGGCTCTCTCGTTATTATATTAGTATGGAGAAGATATATATATATATATATATTACCTACTGGCGGTCGCCAGTAGGTATATATAGTTAGGATTTTTTCTCTATGGAACTTTTGAAAATTCTATGTCTAATAACTTTGGCGTTTGTGGACAGAATTGGCTGAAATTTTCAGGAAAATGGCACATTTTGTTTCTGAGCAGCCCCTGAAAATCTGGGGGGGTTCCGTCAAGGGGGGGCCGAGAAAAAAGGGGGGTCCCAAAACGCGTTTTTCCCATTCATTTTTCCATAGGGCCTTTGGCCTCACTTTTAGCTCGAACGGCTGAATGGATTTACAAGAAACTTGGCAAAATTATAGGTACTGTTAGCCCGATGTGCCTTTGCTGGGTCTCAATATATGTGCTTCAGTGGATTTTGAGAAATTAACGTTTAAAAAAACAGATATATCTGTGACAGCGTCCCAGATAGCGCTCCAGATCGCGTACTTTTCGCGTAACGGAGCTTTGCGTAGCGAAGCTGATTGGCTCTCCAGTGTCTGTCAACATTCTAAACAGTCCGGTGCGGCCGCCATCTTGTCTCTCGGTAGGATCGAGAGACAAGAGGAGGAGAAAAACGAAGGGGGAATTTAATGAAAGGGGGCAAGGTAGACCCCTCTTGACCCCCTAGGAATGATGTTGGGGTTATTAAAGGGTCCCGTGGGGCAAATAATAAAAATTAGATTTTTCGCGGTAGAAGCGCTTCTCGGTTCGCGAACCAGGTCGCAAACTGGTAGCGAAACGTGAATTCGCCATTTTGTGTTTCGATTTAATTAAATTACTAGATGGAGGAAAAGCAATGTGAGTATTGGGTATAAGGGGGTATGGGAGACGTATCCTGACCCCCTATGTTTTCTGAGGGTGGTTGAGGAGGCTCATATATGTTTAGACTTGTCTTCCAGCAGTTGCGCGTGAGCGTTTTTTTTTTTATTTTGCCGCTTGACTTCTGTTAACGTTCGATTCAAAGGAAATTAGGAAGTGTTGATCGCCATTTTGACACTGCGAGTAAATATATTGTTAAAAATAATTGTTTTAAATTAATCCGTATTGATAAACATTGTGTGCGCCATCTTGCTTTTTTTCCAATGCCACACTTTTGTCGTGCACGGCAGCCATTTTAGATGCCTTGACCAGACCCACTCTCTGCACGCTGCCGATCCTCAGCATGGCTCCCCACCCTCGCAAGCATCTCCCCCACGCACTGGTCACCCCGGCTCTCTGTCTTATGCATGGGCCATAAACCTCCCCCCATCTGTGCTGCTCTTCCCTGAGAATCACACCCTGTGCCTGGCCGACACCACCCTTTCACCCTATTCACTACCGCACCCTCTGACATTCCTCTTCCTTTGTGTCTGATTGTCCAGGCCGGTCCCAGGCTATCACGTAGCCCTGTGGATGCAGTTTATGGCCTCAACTGTAAAGAATCACCCCTGTTCAAAGGAGTTACAGTAGATCAAGGTCGCCATCTCATGAGATCCGTCACACCACACGCGTTCCTACTATCTGATAACGATCCTGTATTGTGATTGGGGAGGGGATTCTCACTGTAAGGGTGTGTGGGACCTAGCCTGAAGCGGAAGATTCCAGGGATGCCTTTTTGTACATCAAAGTCTTCACAATTATGTGTCACATTAAAAATAAATAGCACTCCAACAAAGTAGTAGGATTATAACACTTTAATACCTTATAAATATATACAACGCACCAACAAAGTAAACACGTTTAAAAAAAACTTTTTAAACAACTATTTATATGACATTGCTTTAACCAGGATAGACAAAGAAATGACACAGTGATGTAAAAGTTTCTGAAAGAAATGCCAAGAACGTCCCATGTGAAAGGGAATTTTATCTGGCATTTTTTTTCTTTTCCTTCTCATGAAAAGAAAGTTAATGCCAGGTTCGTTACCCGCCTCATCTGCAAAAAAAAAACTCTCGAGAGGGACCGAAAAAAAATATAGCTATGGTAATCATACCATGCATCGGCACATGGAGAGGTGGCACCCTCTTAATTATTCTAAAGCACAATTTCCAGATTTGGTGGATAATCCCCTTTCGGCAAAAACATCCATCAATGACTTAGCAATAAGTGAGTCAGAGGCAAGGGAAACGGTCCCAAATCTGCAAAAGAACTTTGGGAAGATGAGATTGACTTGTGTAGCATGTTGAAAATTAATTTCATGCGGAGAGATGAGTATTACTTTAATAAATAGATCATATGAAAATCATCAATGTCCAAAACGTCCTAGAAAGTAATTTTTGTCATTTTTGAGGAAGAGAGATAACCTTTAGTGGTACGGGGTCGTTTTCGTTCGAACTAGGGGGGCCAGGTGACATTCCTTCGGGGTGGCTTAGGGGCATTTAAAACAACTTCCCTGATACAGGTAGCATATAAAGTAGAGGGTAAATACCAGGATCTTTATCGATTGCTTTATGCTGTACAAAAATGAAAAACACATACAACAAACCTGGACCATTCATATTTTCAATGTTTCTGCGTACTATACTTTTTAACCCTTAACTAATTGAGCTGCTTGATTTCACCTGCTTTTTAAAAAAAAAAAAAAAAATCGGAAACAGTGGCCATTTCTTCGAAACTTACCAATCTACGCGTTACAACTACGTTTGCTTTTTGAAAAACCTTTAATAAAAATGTTGGTGCCCAAATAAGGGCCTACAACCCCGTGGGCCGGCCACGGAGCAGGCTGGAACTGTAAATGGGGGGGCGGTATTTATTTGTGGAAAACATAACAGAGTCAGTGGTCGTTGATTTCATAGTAAAAAGTGCGACAAGTGCAACAAAATCATATCGATAATTCATTGTGTGCAAGTACCATTAGTGTCGACAATTCCAACCTTCAATAATAAATACAGTAATCAATGATGTATTAGATCTTAATATCAATTCATTGTTCGAACGTGTAATCAGTCTTATCCCATATCAATTCATGTGCTAAAAACTGCATACATATCTCATGATATTAAGGCTGAGCAATCGGGGCACAACAAGGAGTTGAGAGTTTCATTTGTACCGGCGCCATTTTGGGTGAGGTCAGGAAGGTCCAAGTATAGTCAAAATGTCTCCACCGACTCGTGGTTGGACCGGGACCTCTTTCGGCAGTCCAAAAGTTTTCATTGAAGGGTAGCAGAGGGGACTGCCGACATGAACCATCAGTCAAAGTGGGGTGGGAGGCAACAATCTCTCCTACCGGGTCATGCTGGTGCCCCACCGGAACTGATCAAGTTGGTAGTCTTGCTGGATTTTGGTCATTTCAAGACTGAGGCCGGCGCCGGCATGTGCAAGACATCCCCCGTGTTGTCGCAGCCATTAAAGAAAGAAGAGGGATCCCATCGGCGTCGGCTCCTCTCCTGGCCCGGGGGGGGGGGGGGGGGGGGTCGGTGGCATGTGCAAGACGTCCCCCCCCAGTGTTGTCCCAGCCATTATTGAAAAAAGAAGAAGATACCGTCGGCCTCGGCTCCTCTCCTGGTGCACCTTACGCTACGACCCTTTTGATGGGTGAGTGGAGCGTTGGGGGTGCAGCTGAGGGGCCCCCACCTGGGGGGGTGGGAGAGGCTGGTTCGCGCAGCCTCTCCCTCCCAGCGCACCCCACGCCGACACCTGGCGTTGATATCCGTGATGTCCGGACTAGGCGATAAGAGGGGGGGGGGTCAGAGGCAGAGGCAAGACATCCCCCCCCAGTGGCCTGCAGGGCGCCGCTTCAGGACCAAACGGGGAGCTCATACCAAGCCGGGGCCATACCAGGAGATACGAGGGGAGGGTCGGTGGCATGTGCGAGACATTCCTCTCCAGTGTTGTCGCAGCTAGAGTTCCCGTCGGCCTCGGCTCCTCTCCTGGTGCACCTTACGTGACGACCCTTTTGATGGGTGAGTGGAGCGTTGGGGTGCAGCTGAGGGGCCCCCACCTGGGGGGGTGGGAGAGGCTCGTTCGCGCCGCCTCTCCCTCCCAGCGCACCCCATGCCGACACCTGGCGTTGATATCCGTGATGTCCGGACCAGGTGATAAGAAGGGGGGGGGGGTCGGAGGCAGAGGCAAGACATCCCCCCCCCCGTGGCCTGCAAGGCGGAAGAAGAAGGGAATCGGGAGACCAGTACATTTCGGCCCATCCACGCCACGGCTGATGGCGGTTAGCTGGGCCCCGCCCTGCACGTGTCGAGGCCTCATCTTCCGGATGGGCGTAACCGTGGCCCTGTTGCACTTCGGGAGTTTCCGGAATGGGGGTAGGTATCTGCTGATTTGTATCTATTTCATGTTACCGTTAATGGGCGTGGCGGGCGGTGGGACAGACATGCTTGGAGCAGTGGGGGGGTGGCGGAGCCTAGCTACCTTGTGGCTGCCGTAACGTCAAGCTTGGCTTTTTTCACTACTTTCATGTTTCTTATTTCTAGCGAAGTCAAAAACTCATCAGTGGCCTACTGATTTTGTTTGATTTCTTTCCCTTTCTTTTCAAGTGTATTTCATGCTAAAGTTTCTGTTTAACAGGATTCAGTGATTACTTCGTTTTTTACATATGTCTTCTTTATTAGGGGTACTCTCCGGTTGAGCCAGATGATGTACCTCTAATAAATGGTCCGGGTGGAACTAGTTTCTCAATCAGTGGGGAGTAGATGGTATGACAGATTACAACGGGGGACAAAGGTCCGCATTACCCAACCTTCACTACTTGCAAAGACTAGACAGAATATTTCTATTCCACGTTATTTACAAACAAAGAATACCTCTAGAGAAGTATTCCTTGAAGAATAAATGTCCAGCCAATCAATCAATCAATCAGTGGGGAGAAAAACAGGTACATACACTTGTACATATGAGTCTGATACAGGGCGGATCTCTGTATAACTATGGATAATTAGATATTAGGATGGCATACAAAGCTCCCAACCTTCTTACTTTTTCTCTTAAAGGGTTTCAAATTGGGGACAAATATTAGGCTGTGCTCTAGAGGTTGACGGTGTTGCTCCACTGGTACTCGGGCCTTCTCATGAAGCAGAAGGAGCCGCTCTCAATCTCCTTAACTCTTCCCTTGCAAAGTTGACCGGATTCTTAGTCTGCAACTGCTTCAGCATACTTGCAGTTCCACACAAGTCCTTTTTATTGGGGTCTCCTCTTGAAAGCAGTCTTGCATATGCGGCAAGTAACTTTTCTTGCATTCACCTTTTTTAAGACTTGTGAAAATTATTTTCAAAACATTCAATAAATACGGTGTTACTATGCATTGTGTCATATGCTTTATTAAAAATATGCAGAAAATGTTCCCTTTATTTGTTGTTAAGGTCTTTCCAAGAGAATTTGAAAGGAGAAAGTAGGAGATGAATAACACATGTAGGACGTTATATTTTAAACTGCAAAAATTGATAAAGAGGGTGGACCAAAGTCTGCATGTACAATGCCAGTGGAAGCGTTTCAGGCACACTGCGAAGATTTTAAAAAATATAAATATTGTCAAGTTTTACTTTGACTTGTGATGTTTGATCTCATTTAGTCACTTCAATCTACATTTAAACACTAATTTTCTTTTTGTTTTGCAGATTAACTACAATACTTATTTTGGACTCCATATCATATGTTGTTTATTATATTGTTTTGTTACTTATAGTTCTAGTTATTTATTGTAGTGTTATATTTTAGTTATAGTTCCAGTTATTGTTTTAATAAAAGTTAATTAAAAAAGTACATATGTCTGTTTTTTTGTGGGGGTAGCAGTCTTCAATAGAAATTATATTTATAATTTGAAGTATAATGCTGAATGTCACTCATTAGCAACACATTGTGGTGAAATTTTTAACCTATGTGCTGACGTAAGTGTTCCATAAACTACTACTATGGTAACAGGCAAAATACTGTTTGGGGGTAGGGTATAATACGCATGAATGCTGTAAAAATAAATGGGCAAGGGCTGTTTTGTTTTCCACTGTTGCAACATAAAGTGATCGATAAAAATCCGATAATCAGGCCTATCAGCGACTAAGACAGCAGGTCGAGTCTCTTTTGCTCAATGGCTCCCTCATGGGACAAAGAAACGCCCTTTTTCACGAAATAGGAATATTTTACTTGCAGGACAGTTGTTAATTTCTCGTGAAAATACATTAGCCTGGAACATTGTTAGTGATAAACTGTAAACATATCTGGGTCCTTTGCTTAAAAAATAAAAATATAAAATATATTTGTGAATTAGAATAAGAATATATGTTACAGCTATAGATATTTGCTATTAAAAAACCATTGAAATTCACTGAAAAAACCATAGGTTTTAGGCCATATATAGTTAGGGATTAGCATTTACAAAACCTTAATTTACTCGCACAAAACCATAGAAATTCGCATATATAGTTAGATGCAATAACTATATATTGCGCACCCGCAACCCACTGCTGATGATGTCACATATTACATCATTCATGGCATGGTCAGTGACATCACTGATGACATCACTGATGACATCTCAAATGACATCACTGATGACATCTCAAATGACAACAGCCAGTGACTGTATGTTTCTGTAAAGTTAAAATATGTCTTACATATTGAAGAATGAGTGGATGTATAAGTGTTCGGATGAAGGATTTAGTAGGTGCATGACTGACTGTATGAGGGAATGATTAAATGTGTCTCACTGAGTGCATGGGTTAGTGACTAAACTGTCTTAATTTGTGCATCATTATTTCTGTAGTTCTGTAAACTGCTGCATGTGTTGATCAGTAGCTATATGAGTAACTATATGGGTTATTGATTGGTTGCCCAAATATTTGTATGGGAGAGTGAGTGTGTGTGTGGGGGTGGCTGGGTGGTGTGTGACTCTGTGCATAGATGTGTGAGCAGTTGATTCACTAGATGTATGGGTTCAAAAGTGCATGTTGAAGCAGCTGTATGGGCGGTTGACTGTCTGCATGAGTGTATTGGTGAGTGATTGGATTTCTCAGTGCTACATGCCAAAGTAAGTACATATGTAAAACACAGTACATGTAAGAGTTGACATATATAAATAACTGTGCATAAGAGCCAGTGAATGTGTGAGTGGCTGTATGGATCATTGTGAACTTGTATCAGTGCTTGTATAAGAGAGTAAATATGTGTTAGTATATGTTTGATTAAGTAAGGTGTGTATAACTGTATAGTTGAGGAAATGGAGGTGTGATTGATTATTTGCATGACTGACTAGGTGTGTGAGTAACTCCATGGATGAGTGACAGTCTGTGAGAGTCTGTTTACACTGATTGTATCTAAGGTTATATTAGAGTCTGAAGAGGTTGATCGTATTATCACATGATGATGAGATGTTATCAGTGATTTTATCAGTGATGTCATTTGAGATGTCATCAGTGATGTCATCAGTGATGTCATTTGAGATGTCATCAGTGATGTCATTTGAGATGTCATCAGTGATGTCATCAGTGATGTCACTGACCATGTCATGAATGATGTAATATGTGACATCATCAGCAGTGGGTTGCAGGCGCGCGATATATAGTTATTGCATCTAACTATATATGCGAATTTCTATGGGTTTATGCGAGTAAATTAAGGTTTTGTAAATGCTAATCCCTAACTATATATGGCCTAAAACCTATGGTTTTTTCAGTGAATATATATATATATATATATATATATATACACACACACACACACACACACACACACACACACACACACACACAATAAAGGACATGAGACCAATAAAGATCGTAAAATAAACATTAACTGAGAAAATTACAATATTAATCATTGGATAAGCATGGAATTAAAGGCTTTCATGACCAATGCTGGTGGTTTGACTGGGTGGAGGGCCACTCATGTTTGGTGATCAGGAATTATTTTTCACTGCCAGGCCTTGACTCAGAGCAAGAGAGAAAAAGTGAGAAAAGGAGGAAGAAAAGGACAGGAAAACATTAGCTACGAGACCAAGTAGGACTGAATAAGAACCTGCAGGAGTGAATTAAAGGAAAAGGAAGTGTGGGGTCGTGGAACAAAAGAATTGTCTGCTGTCCCTAAAGCCTTGTGATGAATACTTTCTCCCTCTTCTGCATCATCGGACAGTTTGAACCCAGTCCAGCAATCAGACAGTCCAGTCTTACATCAACCACCAGGGGCATTCACCACCCCCTGTTTCTACTTTCTATGAAGGTACGCCTTTGGGCGGATCAGAATCTCTTTGCTTTATCAGCAGTTTATCTTCCGGGAAAGGTGAATGGGACTCTTATTTCTGTTGACAATCTTACCTTTTCCTGTCTCCTCTCCTCCTGTTTTCCTCCATTTCAACTCTTTCCCAAGGTCTTGAGGAAAACAAAATAAGCAAAGGCTCTTCTAGTTGTCCCTAAGAGTTTGAGGAGATATCCTCCCAATGTCATCCGACCCTTCTATTATTCTGATAGCAATAGACCCTCAGGAGGTGGAACGGAGGGGTTTGGTACTTGAGATAGATGAGCGAGATAGCTCTGGGTTGTTCTGCTAAGGCAGCAGAAAGTATCCATCAATCGAGAAGGGCTTCAACTTAAAAATCATCTGGTTGCCATAAGATTCGAAACCTCCTGTGATTCCAAAGAATCCCTCATTTTCTTAGAGATGGATTTTTCCTAGGCCTTTTAGTGTCTACCATCAGGAGGCAGTGGGAGGCCATTCATGCTTTTACAGGTAAAGAAGTTGAATCAATCTTTTCAATAGCCGCTCACTTGCTGTGAAGTTTTTTCTCTAAAGATCGGTCATTCAGTCGCCTATCCTTTCATGGGAGTTGCCAGCAGTGCTCAAAGCTCTACAGGCTCTTCTTTTTAAACCTGTGGTAACAGGGGACCTTACATTTCTTTTGACTAAGGTAGCCTTCTTGATGGTCATTTTGTTTTGGGAGGGGGGTACGTGAAATTGGGGCTGTACAAAGACGATGGACACGGAGGTAATGGCCCGGTTACTTACCTGTAATCTTCAATACCTGCAAAGCTTGGAGGCAAACTTGTGTATAAGGACTAAGACGAAGAAGACCTGGACTCAGAGTAATGAAGATTACCAATAAATAACCAGGTCATTTTTCACTGTCAGACTTTGGTTCAGAGCATGAGAGATAAAGTGGCAAAAAGAAGAAAGGAGGAACACAAAGACAGGGAAACATTGACAAAGAGAGCAAACATAAACAAACAAAAACCTGCAGGAGTGAGATAAAGAGACAGAAGCTGCAGGGTGGCGAAAGAAAGAGGCCAAGGATGGAAGCAAGTCTAGCCAGCCTTTGGTATTTGGCAACCCCAGCATATGTCAGTACCAGTGGTAGGAAACACTTTGGGCACCTGCACTTATTATTATTATTTTTATTTTACAAATTATCTTTTCTTCCCCTTCTTTGACAAATACCCTATTTTACGGCTCCTTTCTTTCCATGCCTCATGAGAGCCGCAGTCTGATGGCCCCAGTCCACACCAGAGACCTTCTGTGCTCCCGCATTGGCAGTCTTGGTATTCAGCAGTCTTGGAATTCAGGCAGTTAGGAGGACTAGTGGCATGCTCTTGAGAAAACCTTCTTGAAAACAAGCAGGAGCTGCCAGTGCAGGTAAGAGCGGCGGGGCGGGGGGGGGGGAGGGGGGGACTCGACAGACAACGACAAAAACAAGATTTAAGTCTTATTATAAAGGCACTCAATTAAGTTATACAGTTGTTCAGTGCTATGTTCAGGAGCATCCTGATTAAGTTATAAGGTTTGCATGTATGAAGAATCCATCCAAACAATAGGACAATGGGTGGCCTTCTACCAGCAATCCTAACCACTAGATAACTGCATAATTTCACCTGTATTGTATTTATTAGAAGCATTTCTCTCAGTTTTCACCACAGTCAAATTTCCTGATGAAGGGAAGTTGTAAAGACTGAAACGTGTAGATAAAATAATGGACACTATTTAATAAAATTTGATTGAGTAAAAAATTTGAAAATTCAGGGAATAGGAAAACATAAGAACAATCCTTTTAAGTTGAAAATGAATTTCTATTGAGTGTTTTTCGTGGAACACTCACACCATGAGAGAGATCATATCATGCTCCCGAACGACCCCAGAGGTGCCTTGTCGAAATCTAAGTTAAACTGTTTTAAGCAAGCGTGCTTAGCTGGTGAAAGGTTACTTGGGAGTGTGGAGAAAGTTATAGAGCCACACTGTTTGCAAGAGTTGTGAGCTTTCCTTTTACATTTCATCCATTGTCGTTGACTTTCTGCTTTTCTTTTATCCTCAGTTCTAGTATTGAATATGCCATTTTTATAAACACTTGCCTGTCTTTTTTTTCACCATATATACAAGTTTGTCTAAGGTACCTGTACTGCCTTTAGTTCCTAGTAATAAGAGACAGCCCTTGAGGAACAATGACAGCCAGAACGACATGTAAATGAGACACTTGTTTTTTGTTTCCTTCTGCCTTTTCTTCCGCTTTGTTGTCACCAGATCTGTTGCAACCTTGTGCCCTCCCCCACCCTCTCCCTTCCAGCCGCGGTCCGTGCAGGTAACAGCGGTGGGGCGGTGGGGCCAGGTGGGGGGTGATTTTGAGGGACAATGCCAAAGGAAAATTAATTATTTATTTAATTTTTTGCAGAGGGAAAATTTATTATTTATTTAATTTTCCCTCTGCATCGTACCTCGAAATCCCCCCCCACCCGTCCCCATTGCCCCACCGGTGTTACCTGCATGGTCCGCTCCTGCTCCCTTCCCTCATCCTATCTCCCACATACTCCTCTCCCTCCCCCTTTAAAAGTATAGAAAGATAGTTTATGTAGTCTGATTGCTTATTCTGCTAGCGCAGATTAAAACTACAGAACTGAAAGCTACCTGATATGCGTATTCAAATCTAAAACTTATTGGCACATTAACTTTTAATGTCTACATTTGCAGCAGATTCAGAAAACCCTTTTTGTTGGTGTCCACACCGTCTGGACATTTTCATTTTCTGGCTTCCCATGGCATTCAATTTACTTTCTCGAAGTAATTTCTGCTGTGATATATTAAAAAATCTCTCACCCAATCCCATTTATTTTTCCTTTGTTATGGCTCCTTCTGCATCAGATAATGTTACATTGGGCCAAGGAATTGTGTGTGCTACCTTTCTTTCATCTCTTGCCCTTCTCATTTTCTGAAGGTAAGTCTTAATAAGTAAATTGCAAAGTCAGTCAATGTTCACTTGGAAAGGTGTTTTCAGTGTCCCGGTGGCTTCATTGCACCAGTTTTTTTTTCTATTTGCATCAATAAAGGTATTTGTGATTCTGTTGCCACATTTTCAGGTTTCAAGCAGTAGCAGATATTTCTGCCTTTCAAACATGCGAAATATCATCATCGAACCAATTGCTCAATTTATCCTCTTGTCGATCACCTTTTATGTCTAATTTCCTAGGATTTCATAGAAATCCTGTGAATTTGTTTAGTACCATGCAATTACAGGAA
Organism: Lissotriton vulgaris; assembly: GCF_964263255.1. NCBI lineage: Eukaryota > Metazoa > Chordata > Amphibia > Caudata > Salamandridae > Lissotriton > Lissotriton vulgaris. Next base: position 109,760,565 of record NC_141698.1, read on the forward strand.
TAAACAATATCTATTTGTTGGCAAAGCTAAAACATTGCCGCTGCAACAAATGATGCACGGAAGGCTGAATAAATCAAACATTCACCCCCAGTCAAGAGATCTGGGTTTAATCCACCATCCTTTAGGTCACTAGACCACCCCAGTTTGGACCCAGCCATATGCAAATCAGTGTTGACCCTGGTCCTCATAGGAACAGTATGGAACGAACTGCCAAGCTGGCTCCTCCCTGGCCCGGAATCAAGCATCCTGGGACCAGTGATTACCCGAAACCGGTCCCAGGATGCTTGCTTCCGGTCCATGGAGGACCTGGCCTTGGCACTAAAGGCTGGACTGTCCCCATGGCGAGCAGGGTCAAGACTGATTTGCATATGGCTTAGTTTAAACTGGAATGGTATGGTGAGCAGAAAAACTATGGATTTAGGCACATATCTCTGTACTGGGGTGAATGTTTGACATTGCGAAGCATCCCGTCCATCAATTGTTCTTTTTGCAAGCTAAAACATTAGCATATGGGATAATTGTTTGAAAGGAAAGGGAGTGAGTACTGTAAAACTGGATCAAAGCCTATTAACACCTTAGTAAACCTCTTTGAAGTAAGCAATGTATCCATGAGCAAACACAACAGCTTCCAGCCAGTCAAGACAATTGCAAAATGTTCATTAGCTGGAGTCCAGTGCTTCCTCACCAAAGTCCTCACTTTGAAACATATTTTCAAGAGGCTCCTTCTGACTTCAGCTCTCCAGGGAAATGGGCGGTGGTTCAAGACTTCCAGGAGTCATGAGTCACTAGCAAAGGCATTTAAAAATATAAGATCACTGGTTTATTTCATTTGACTGAAGAACCGGAATAACCCACTTACTGGGTCTTGGCGGTGGGGGAATCGCCCAAGGCTTCCATACCCTTCATATGTAGTAAAAGGAGACACAGGAGCCTTCGTCTGCAGGAGGGAACCAGATTTATTCAAATAGCCTGGGCTATGGAACAGAGTCCCAAGCTCGTCCGAAACAAGACAGAGGAGGCTGCTGCTACAAGCCTTTTATACTTTTTTATTCGGGTCTTTTGGCTGTTAGTTAATTGTTCAATCAGGGCAGTGTTTGCAGTTGATAAACAGATCCAGACGATGTTTGTAGATGGTGACCTGGTCAAGGCTTGGTACACAAATCATTGTTCACTCGGCTTGATCAAGGCTCAGTCTTTCAGGTCATTGTTCACTCAGCTTGATCAAAGCCCGGTCTTTCAGGTCATTGTTTAATCACCCTGATCAAGGCCCAGCAGTCAGACCATTGTCCTGATAACCTGATCACTGTGTCAAGGATGTTTACCAGGCTGGGAGCAGGAGATGGAAAACAAATCATTTACACAGGGTGTGAGTGTCTCATGGCTTTCTGTTGAACTGCAAGTACAGGGGGTTTGGGTGTGTGACAGTTCCTGGGCAGAAATGCAGGCTGTAAGATGGCTGTTGTCGTGTTAGTTAGATTTTCCTCAGGCATCAGCAGAAACGACCAGGTGGGTCGTGTGGAAGTGTTTGACACGAGATGGCAATGAAAAAACAATGGAGTCCCGGTATAAATGATGCCGATCAGAAGAACACTTTTCCTCAGACCCTCCTTTTGCCATTGAGTGGCAAATACTTTAAGAAATGTCAATGTTCATAAGGCCATCGGTTTCTTGTTGGAGCATCATCATCATATTGGTATTGTGAATGTTAGAGGGTGGAGGCTTGATGGTCTGGACACACATTGTACAGACCACAGGCAGGCACTGAAAGCACAAGTAGCAGGAGACCAGGCAGTTACTCCCAAGGCAAGGAAGATGAGGATCCTCCGCCCCCACTGGGAAAGGAGGCCCCAGATCCAGCCTGTGAGGGACCAGTTGCCTTCATCCAGATGAGTTTCGGAAGAAAGGCGATGCAGACGTTGGATGGCATTGTAGATGGTAGGTGCGTTGTCTGGGATGTACACGCAGCAGCAGGAGCCGATCAATTTACACACACCGCCACGATCAGCAAGGATGACGTCTAGGACCATGCGGTTCTGAAGCGTTATAAGGCGGTCCGCCTGTAGCTCTGCAGTGATGTTGGAGAGGGCACCAGCAGTTACTGTGATCGTGGCTTCAAGGACCCTGGTCAGTCCTCGTACAGCCCGACTGTTGGCCATGGGGCCCCAGAAAGGAAGGAAACCTTCAAAGAAGTCCCTGGTTTCCTGGCCTGCTGTATCCTTGGCTGATATGACGTCCCTACGTGAGCGGCGCAGAGCGCCCTTCATTGATAGGTGATAGCCTCCATGGGTAGAATATGTTAGTGGAAGGAGGAAGGCCAGATAGCAGGTACCAGACCAGTTACGGTGGAGCCAAGTGTAGGCATCAGTGTGCCACAAATGAAATTGGTGTTGGGGGATGCCACCAGCTTCGGAGGAGATGTAGAGTTTAAAGCTTTTGTGATATCACACGTACTGATATCAACTTTCTTAGTCCCTAGGCCATGGATGCAGACACGGCCTTGCACATTTATGACATTCACAGTGTCTCGTTCATCAGGCAGTATCCTTCTTGTGCGGAATCTGGAAAATGTTTGTCGATTAGTTGATTTGAATACCACCATCTCACCGAGTTCATCTGGTGATAGTAGCGATGTGGATGAGATTGTCGGGCAAAAAGGAGAATTGACATGGCCAGATCTCTTCCACCAGAAGTCATCCCGAAATGTTCCAAGGGCAGAATTGGCAGTACCATTGATAGTGTAGGCCTCCTGTATCAACATCCACCATGCAAGACAAGACCCAGAGATGGAAAAGTGGTAGGGAAAGATTGGGACAGGGTGTATCATGGAATGCGGCATCAGCCCACAAACCCAGCAGTTGGAAGTGTTCATGATCAGCTGGTGATGATGCAACATTTGGATGAAGGTGTTATTGAAGAATTCTGCATGGCGGGGCAATTTGTGGGCTGGTAGCGTGAAATACTGTTGTTCTGCAGGAGTCGGGGTAGGAGTTAGTGAGGTAACAGGGTGGTAGATCAGTAACAGCCAACCAAGGATAGACAGGATGAGGGAGACAATCAGTGTTACCACGGTGGCCATGAAGCATTTACTATGTCGGAGACTAACATATTGTTTCTGGATTCTGGTATTTTGGATGGCAGCCATTGTGCTAAGCCAGGGAACTCTAGTGGCTGTCTGTGATTGGTGGTTGCTTCACTGGGCGCAGGTGCCAAGGGCCCTATGTCGTACCTTAGTCTGACACACCAGCACTACTCTCAGCCGGGGGAAGATCACAGCCGTACAGCCTATAGGCACTTGGCGAAGTCAAGGGCAAGCCTTCCCTCGGGGGCGCAAGTTATATCGGTCAGAAGTAGGGACAGTATGGTCAGGAAACAATTGTTCTTGGTGTTGAGCAGAGTTAAGGGAGGGTTCCACCCTTCCTTTCAGTATGCTGTCACTCTCAGCTGCCGTAGATATAGAATGCAGTCTGGCGTCGCTGAATGGGATAAACGCCTGGACTATTTTTGTTTCTGAGTCTCCTTGTCCTTCCCTCACCCACTGATCATAGGGGAGGGGCAGAGGCACACGCCTGCAGTGTGACGAATGCACCCAATTCTTCCGACCTTCTACTTTCACAGTGGTGCGGGTGGGCAGCAACACCTGACGGGCTGTGTCCAGCGGGGCTCGAGGCTCTTAGTCCGTTGAACATTTTTCACCAAGACATATTCACCAGGTTGGATGACATGTCCTGGGCCCTCGCTTTTGTCAGGTATGGCCTCATGCACCTGGTGATAAAGAGTATGAAAGGTATTAGTTAAACTGTACAGATAATCAGTTAATACAGGGTATTCAACATCAGACAGTTTCTTAGGCTGTGGGACACCCCATACATTGGCAGGCCTCCCAAACAAAATTTCTTGGGGGATAGCCCTATTCTGGTGTTGGCCGTTGCTCTTGTGGACAGTAGGGCTAAGGGCAGAGCATCAACCCAAGTGACTCCTGTCTCGGCTACTATTTTGGCCATTTTAGTTTTTAGGATGCCATTGTACACCTCCACTAGACCTGCTGACTGGGGGTGGTTAGCTGCATGAAATTTTTGTTTTATACTCAATGCTGTACAGACATATTCCATAATTTGAGCCGTAAAGTGGGTCCTGTTGTCACTCCAGACCAAGCGGGGCAAACCGAATCATGGGAGGTACTCTTTTAATAGCACTTTGGCGGTAGTGATAGCGGTGTAGTCTTTGACGAGGTAGGCCTCCACCCATCGGCTGAAGGTACAGGCCACCACTAGGACATATTTCAAATTGTTACATCGGTCCATCTGGATGTAATCCATTTGGAGGACTTCAAAAGGGAAGGTAGGAGGAGAGAATCCTCCCTTAGGAGTAACTGTGCCTTTTCCTGGGTTATACATTATGTTGAAGATTAGATTGCAAACGTCAACATTATCGGCGCCATCTTGCCCCTTTCAAGCTCATTCGTGCGCGTAGGCAACTGCCATTTCAAGCACCATGGCCCCTCTGCCCCTCGCTGATAGCCAGCGCGTCTCTCACTCTCTTTCTTAGCCTCGCTGACATCCCCCGCACGCTGGCAACCCCCTCGCTCTCCTTGGGTCATAAACCCCTCTTCAGCGCAGATCTGCCTCAGAATCCCATCCTGTTCCCAGCGCGACACCTCCCTTCATTCCTTTCATAGTCTCAGGCCCTTTTGACGCATACCTCCCTTTTCCTGTGTGCCCGTCTGTCTTCCTTGTTCCCGAGCCATCACCTGGCCCTGCGGATACTGTTTATTACCCCGTACAGTAGGAGGCCTCCCCTCCCCATCAAAAGACCCTCGAGCCAATCAAAGCCCCCACCCTACGAGACCCGATCAGACTTCACACATTCCGTGAATCGGCGGAATGTCCTGCTGCGCGATAATCATCACCTGTTGCGACCAGGGTGGGGAATTCAACTGTAAATGTATGTGGGAACGGGCCTGAAGGGGAGATTCCGAGGATGTTCTTTCAAATATCAAAGTGTTGCAAGAATGTGTTACGTGCAATAAAGGTCATAAACCCGAGTATAAGAGGCCAGGCCTCAGAGATGTGGCTAGAGCACCTCGTGATGATACTTGCTGTCCGAATTGATGTGTTCTCCTCCGGAGAGAATAAAACTTCGTTTCCTGCCTTTCAGTCTCCAGCGCCTGCTTCTTCATTGATTAATATCGGTGGGTCATAGAGGCGACATCGCCGGGCAACAAAAAGGGTCTTTGGTTACTGGTTGTCTTGCACCCCTTTTTACAATTGGCGCCCAACGTAGGGCCCATCAGCGACTCGTGGACCCAGTGGGAGAGGTCCTGACGACAGAGTGAACGACTGCAACGATCGGAAGGTACCCTGTCCGATAGACCCTCGTCTGACAGCCGATCATCCGAACTTCACTGATTCCGAACGGACCTCTCTTGAGTGATCTACGGTCCTGACTGGGAACCATCAGGAGTGCCACGAGGAGTGCGAGGAGAAGAGGACGATCGGGCGCTGGATTCGGAAGACAAGAAACTGTCCATGCGGTCCGGGTAAGGTCGTGTAAACACGACAAATCGCGAAATAATTGATAATTGATGGAAAATACTAGTATTACTTTTTGTTAATTTATTTGGAGATTTGTTGTCTGCAAACGGAGAAACAACAGGCTCTCCCTTTACAAACAGTGAAGGATAGGTACGCGTCCGTTGGACCTATCTTTCTCCCCCACTGATCAATTGCCCTTCCCCATTGATTAACTGTTACGGATTGTTTTCTGGAGATTCTCTGTCTGCAAACAGGAAAGAATAGGTCCCCCTCTTTGCAGATAGTGAAAGGGTAGGTGACGCAGACCTTTGCGGGCCTACTTATTCTCCCCATTGACCATTTTTTTTTTTAATTTATTGACCAAACATTGATTGCCCGATATTGGTTCTTGAGGTATTCACTGCCTGCAAACAACGTAGAATAGAAATATTCTGTCTAGTCTTTGCACGCAGTGATAAGATAGGTAGTGCTGACTATTATCCCCATTTGCGATCCGTCATGCCTGTCTTCTCCCCACTGGTTAGTAGCCTGTTTAGCTCGGACCGCTTATTAGAGATGAACCATCCGGCTCCGCTGGAAGGCACCCCTAATAAGGACATGTTAATGAAGCATGGATTGATCGCTATAGCCTATAGCAAACGGTGGCATAAATATACGAAAAAGGATCGAGAAAGTCAGTGGCCACTGATAGGATCCTTCGATGATGATAAAATAAACGCACTAGAAATAGCCCTTGGTAAAAACAAGACGACGCCCACTATGCTTGATAGTTTCGGCATGTGGCGCAAAGAAACTGAACAACGTAAAAAGAGAACTGAGAGTAGGTTGGGAAAGGAACTGCGGAAAGCAGCCCACCTAGCGGCTCAGAAATTAGAAGAAGAGATAAAAGAAAGAGAGGAAGCCAAACTGAAACTAGAAATAGAAATGTCAAGCCAGTGTCCGGTTAGAACATCCTCCACGCTCTACCCTGAATTACCCTCGAAACAACGAGCCAACGATGATCTGCTGCTAGGTCCTCCGATCATCTACATGCCCCCTCCATATGCCCCTTCCCAACCCTTAGCTCAACACCCACCACCCCCAGGTACAAGCGAGAGTAGCGCCACCGCTTCGGCCCCCAGGGCCTCTGTGCCGGCCGGACCCCTTGCATTAGATACTACGCAAACAACAACGTTAGGCGACCCCGAGGCCCGAAGGGCTGGTTCTGCAAGAACAAACAGACTAAGCAAAGATGAGCGAGCAAGGGTTGATAAGATAGCAAGGACACTAGTAGAAAGGAGGGAAGATGAAGAATACATCACGGATGTGTTCAACTCGTATACAGGGAGTTACAGACGACACTTTACTGTACAACTGTGTTACCATGTCTTGAACGCGTACGAGGACCGGTATCGAGACAAAGGTCCCCAGAGCCTAACGACTCTGTACCGGAAGGTCGATATCGGAGATGAGGGCGAGTGTGATGTGACGGACCTCCTTACGCGTACGCTTGAGGTTTTCCGCCACCTCACTGAACGAAAACCGACGACTGAACCTACGGCGCCTGTAGTGACCGAACCTCAGACCGAACAGTCTAACGCCATGATGCCGATACGAGAGGCTGCCCCTTACTGGGTCCCCCCACGAGGTGAAGGGACTCACGATGATGCAAACAACAAAGATGCAAAAGGGAGGGTAGTGTACAACTGGGTCTACCAGCCCTGGGACCGGCAAGAGATTCTGACATTCCGGAAATCTCTGCCTGACCTACGTAAAAACCCCACTGCCTTCTACACTGAGTTGGGTACAGCCCTAGGATCAACGATTATGACCCTGGCTGACATCGACTTGTTTTTTGGGTTATGCCTACCAGCTGATGTGTGGAAGCAAATCCGGAAAGTCGACCACGTTGAGCTGTTTGGACATAACTGGTCACAACTCGATGGCATAGATAAACAACGAGAACCCGGACAAAAGCCTTTGAAAGCCATTTTAGACCTCCCGGATAAAATCGTACAGAAACTAAAAACCCTGATCCCAGAAAAGAAAGTGGACTGGTCGATAGTAACGGCCTGTCGCCAGAAACCTCAGGAGGATGTATCGGAATACTTCTCCCGGTTTGAAACGGTGTTCTCCAATTACAGCGGCCAGGACTTGACCACTGCAACCGGACACCACCTGTTTGTCCAGAATTACGTTAAGGGTCTATCACCAGAGGTCTCACAGAAACTGCAGGCCAGCGAGAGTAGCTGGGCAGCCTCCAAACCTACGGCTATCCTCCAAATGGCCCAATATTATGAACATCAGAAAAACGAAAACGATAGAGCAACAGAGAGAAAGAAGAAAGACTTAAAGGAAAGAGTGATGATTGCTCAACTGCAAGGGGTGACTATAGGACGAGACCAATACCGGGGAAACCATCAGATGAACGTCCCTAAAACTGCACCGCCCAAGGACCGCACTTCGACTCCCCACATTGGGCGTACAGACATTAGAGAGGACCAGTGTGCTTTCTGTAAAGGAACAGGCCACTGGAAATCTCAGTGCCCAGTTCTTTTGGAAATCATCAGAAATAGAGATCCTAGGGATATAGCAAGTGGACCGAGAAACAGGGGACCGCAGCGAGGGCCCCCAAACGACGCAACTAACGATAGATCAGGCAGGCCAAACACATTTGACCGACCCAGACAGAACCAATGCCAACAATCTGACTACGATGACGTTCATGACTTTGCATAGGACTGCCTAGGGCAAGGGAGGGATCCAGTCGAGCTCCATGTTGACCAGCAAGGCCCTTACGTCACTGCTAAGGTCTTGGGTACAAAGTCACCATTCCTGGTAGACACTGGCGCAACACGTAGTGCGTTATCTAAACGACTGATTCCAAGGGCACCCTTGTCTGGCTCACTAATAACATCGACAGGTTTCGATGGAACGCCCTCCACTAACCCTTTGTCCGCCCCGATCCTCTTCGACTTAGAAAACAACACCACTGACACCACGTTTTTGCTTTCCTCCAATAGCCCTGACGCAATTATGGGACTCGACTTATTGAAACACTTCCGAGCCACAATTAGGTGTTCTCAAGACGGAGTTCGAGTTTTTCTTTACGACAACCCCGTTCTGCTTAGACATTGCCCTCCCAGACGCATGTTTTCCATCACCGACGCTGACACATCCCTGCTTGACACTCTGCCTCCGTATCTGTGGGCCAAAACGGATTCGGATGTAGGGCGCATGATGATTGACCCAGTGCACATTACTGTCCGACCAGATGCAACACTCCCAAGACTTCCACAATATCGGATATCGCCCGAGGGCGAGAAGGCATTGGTAAAGATCATTCAGTCACTGATAGACGCAGGAGTGGTAGAGGAAGTGGTTAGCAACGTTTGCAACAGCCCAATCTTGCCCATCATCAAAAAGCAAGGAGAGGGAGATGAGAAAGTGTACCGCTTTATCATTGACCTTCGAGAGATCAACAAGGTGGTGGTACCCCAGTACCCCGTGGTCTCAGACATCACCACCATCCTGACTTTGATTCCCTCTACTGCCACCACCTTCACTGTCATTGACCTTAAAAACGCATTCTTTTCCATCCCCATCCACCCAGACAGCCGATATTTCTTCGGCTTTACCCTCAAAACCCGCTCATATAGGTTCTGCCGAGCGCCCCAGGGCTACACAGAAAGCCCCAGCATCTACAGCCAAGCCCTCAAGAGACAACTGGATCAAGTCCAGTTACCCGACGGAGTGGTGTTAGTGCAATATGTCGATGACATCCTTTTGGCAGCCGATACCACTCCATTAGCTGTCACAGCCACCATTCAACTCCTACACTTCCTTGCAGAAAATGGCCACAAGGTCTCCAAGAAGAAGTTGCAATTCTGCCAACCCCAGGTCACCTACCTAGGCCACCTTTTGTCCAAAGACGGAAGGAAACTCACTCCCGACCGGATCCAAACCATTCTTGAAACTCCTATCCCTAAGACCCAAAAACAGGTCCGCTCCCTACTTGGCCTCACCTCCTTCTGCCGACAGTGGTTACCCAACTTTAGCCTCACAGTAAAACCTCTGCTTGCACTGCTAGCTAAAGACGTCCCTTTCCCACTCCCTTGGACCTCTGAGTGTCAGACATCCTTCACGCTACTACGAGACGCCCTTTGTTCGGCCCCTGTGTTAGGTACTCCCGATTACACGAAGCCCTTCTCCCTTTACACTCACGAAAGGGAAGGGTGCGCTTTATCTGTCCTGACCCAATCCATTGGCCCAAAGCAACGAGCGTGCGCTTACTTCTCTGCCACTCTTGACCCTGTAGCCAGAGCCTTGCCTGCCTGCCTTCGAGCTGTAGCTGCTGCTGCGATCTCTATCCGACAGAGTGAGGGGATCGTGCTCTCGAATTCCCTCACAGTACTGGTACCCCATGCAGTTGACACCCTTCTAAACCAAACCAAGACGCAACACCTGACCAGTGCCCGACTGACTGGATACGAACTGACTCTGCTCGCACCCCACATCACTCTGAAGAGATGCACCACACTGAACCCGGCAACTCTGCTACCCTTACCAGAAAACGATCCCAATGTGCACCCTGTGCATGACTGCGTGACCCTTACGGACGAGCAGACTAGAAGCAGGGTTGACCTCAGAGACACGGCTTTTCCTGACCCTGACGGAGAGCTGTGGGTGGACGGTTCTTGCATCAAACTCCCCGACGGCACCACTTCAGCTGCCTATGCAGTCACCACGGCTCGAACTGTAGTCGAGACAGCCCGCATCACGCAACGATCTGCCCAGGCAGCGGAACTGATTGCCCTAACACGAGCCTGCATTCTAGCAGCAGGAACCACAACGAACATTTACACCGACAGCCAGTATGCCTTCGGGGTGGTTCACCATTTTGGGCTCCTCTGGAGGGAGAGGGGATTCTTGACCTCACACGGCACCCCCATTCTGCACGGGGACCTAGTCTCCGCCTTGATCGAAGCCGTCCTTCTCCCCAAAAAGCTTGCAGTCATCAAATGCCAGGCACACAAGAAGGTGACGGACATTATAGGACAAGGAAATGCACTAGCTGACATCACTGCCCGAACGACAGCCGAAAGTAGGACGACAACACATATGTACGTGACCAGGTCACAAGCAGAAAAATGGACTGATGCTAGGGACACTATTAGGGACATTCAAATGGCTAGCACACAGCACGAACTATCAGAATGGACACGGGTGGGATTAAAAGATGACGAAGGCTGCTGGCGGACAAAAGACACAAACAAATGGTTACTACCTGACTCGTACCTGATTCCCATACTGACTATGGCACACTCCCCTGCCCACATAGGATCGGCCCCCATGATTGAACTTGTCTCCAGAGTTTGGCACAATGATAAAATCACGGACTCCGCCAAACGTCTGGTTCAACAATGCTTGATATGCCTGCAACACAACCCCGGGAAAGGAACTGTAGTACCCCGGGGAGGGTTTGGGGTCACAAATCACCCGTTTGAAGTCTTGCAGATGGACTACATCCAACTAGACAGATGTCAAGGCCTGAAATATGTACTTGTTGTGGTATGCGCATTTAGCAAATGGGTGGAGACATACCCAACCCGTGACAACACTGCTATGGCCACAGCAAAAGTTCTGTTGAAGGAGTTTTTCCCCCGTTACGGCCTTTGTCGAATTTTGTGGAGCGACAATGGCCCCCACTTCGTAGCCGAAGTTATCCAACTTATTTTGAAAGGGTTGGGTGTAAAACAAAAGTTCCACGCAGTCTTCCACCCCCAATCTGCTGGTCTAGTTGAACAACATAATGCCACACTGAAACTAAAATTGGCCAAAATAGTGGCTACCACAGGACTGAAATGGCCGGACGCACTCCCACTGGCATTGCTCTCAATGCGTTCCACCCCTACCAAACACCACTTGACACCATACGAAGTTGTATTCGGCCGACCTATGAATGTCTGGTCTGCACCGAAACCAACTTCCATTCATGACGTCCCGGACGTCCTGATGTCTGATTACTTATGCCAACTGACTAAAACACTGTCTGTTATCCATCAACAGGTGCTGCATGCCATCCCTGACACTTCCAGGGGTCCCGGACACACCATCCAACCTGGGGAGTTCGTCCTGATCCGGAATTTCCAGCATGCCAAGAGTCTGGAACCCAGGTGGACGGGCCCCTGGCAAGTCCTCATCACCACCCGAACAGCACTTCGAGTGGAGGGAAAACGCAACTGGGTGCATGCGCACCACTGTAAGAAGGTCTCCTCGACCCTGGCCACGACAGAAAACATCGATAACCAAGAAGAGCTCCTGAACAAGGACCGACCGTCACTGACCTGCTATCCTGATACCGAAGCACTTGAACTTTCAAAATTCTCTGATCCCACTGTGCCATCCAGAGAAGGGTATTTCCTGCGTCGAAAGGAGGGAGCTTCGGCTAAGTAGACCACGGACTAAGTCAAATCTCAGAACGGTGACCTAAACACCACCAAGGGTCACCCGGAGAGAAGCTAAACAAAGTCTGTGGTTCTGCCCGCTACCGAGCACCTTGAAGATGATGGAAGCGCCAGATAAGAAGATGATGGAAGCGCCAAATAAGAAGATGATGGAAGCAACAGGAAATACCCACTACAGAAACCCAAGAACAGACAGACTCCACAGCTCAAAGACAACTGCACTCTTCATCACAATCCTTTTCTGTTTTCTCCTCATGACCACACTCTGGATTGTGGAAGAAAATACACCTGCTCACGAAACATTCCTGACTACCGCTCAGCCTACCACCATGAAGGAGCATTATTTGATTTCGCTCTCTCCCCAACTCAGAGAGAGGCGAAAGGAATTTTGGAATAACTCTTTCATACAACTACTTCACCAGCACAACCTTGCCACCAATGCCACCAACTGTTGGATCTGTGGGTTGCTACCCCACGCCACTGGACACTCGATACCATTCATCCCTTCACCTTTCTCAGTTCACGGCTCTTGTCTTGCTTGGCTGATCCTTCTGCAAGAAAGCTATAAGGACAATGCCACCTCCAGCAAAACCGTAACGCATTTCTACCACGGGACCTGGCGGAACAGAACAAAGACACATTTCTGCCCGCAGACCACCAACAACACAATCCACTTGGACATTCCTGCTAAAGAGCAAATTGAAATGCAGGTGTTCAATAATCCAACCAGAACCACCTTCTCCTACCTGCGAAAACGAACGGCCGCCACTCTGACTGTGGCCCTGTCAGTTATCAACGTCACCGGCCACATGTGCATAGAAGGGCTTGGGACTCAGCTGGTAGGCCACAGTGCTTGCCGGTTTTCCAGGACTCTGGACTCCACCGACCCACCTTCCTTTGTGGCATCCCCAAACATGTATTTCGTCTGCGGCACGAAGGCTTACACCTGGCTCCCCAAAGGCTGGAGGGGCACTTGTTTTATTTCCTTCATCCTTCCTCCGACATATGTGGCACCAGCAAATCATCACAGACAAAAACGAGCCAAGGACATTGAACAGGCCGACTCGACCGGAGCACAGTTCCTCGATGCTATGAAGGGACTTGTCCCCCTCTGGGGCCCGATGGCAAACAGTCGTGCCATCCGACATCTGACCCAAGCAGTCGAGACAACAATGAACATCACAGCTGGGATCCTTGCTAATAACACTGCCGAGCTTCAAGCGGTCCGCTTGGTGGCCCTCCAGAACCGCCTTGTCCTAGACGTGGTTCTTGCGGACCGTGGTGGAGCATGTCGCATTATCGGGTCCAGCTGCTGTACGTTAGGGGTGGGCGGAAAATCCGTTCCGCTCGCGGATTTTGCGGATTTTCGGGAAATCCGCAATCCGCGAGATTTGCGAATCTCCCGCAAAATCCGCAAATCCGCGAGCAGCGGATTTTGCTCGCACTGCTCGCACTGTTCGCGTGAGTTCGCGTGAGTTCGCGCCCCGCGAATAAGTGCAAAATTGCAGAAATACGATCTTAGCAAAACTGAAAGTAACTACTTACCAGGTTCAAAAGTTCAGGCTCATCATTAGTAGCCATTTCCTGTAGTGCTTCCTGAGGGGCCCCTCCAGAGTTCAGTTGCCAGTTGAAACTATTATGTGACCCTGCTCTGAACCTCAGAATAGTTACACATATGCCACAAAGGTCCTGAATTACAGCTAAGGGAGACAAGCAGGAGCCAGGCTGGAAGTTAAAATCCATTAATCAGCCCCTAATTCATTATTGTCAGTTGGGGCAGGGCAGGTGTTGTAACTAATTTTGCAACAATGAAAGCACTTAGCAAGTGCAAAAGATCACTAATCAGGGCGCACTAAGGAAGCAGGTGCCAGCTAAAAAAATATTCTGTGACACATTAATCAGCCCCAAATTAATTCAGGTCACTTGAGGCAGGGAAGGTGTGCTTTGCTTTGCCGAAAATAATGTACACTGGACAACCAGAGGGTGTGGTGATGAAACAGAGGGTGGCATGGGTGGGCCAGAGGGTGGCATGAGTAGTCAGAGAGTGGCAGTGGTGACAGAGAGTGGCAGTGATGAAGAAGAGTGTCCCAAACAGGCTGGACACGTAGAAACAACAAGTTCGCGAAACTTGCGACCCGACAGGTAAGTTCGCAATTTGCGAAAGTGTACAAAACCCTCGCGAACTGGCAGAAACACGGGCGAACACAAAAAAAAAAAAATCTGCAAATTCGCGGGAATTCGCGGATTTTGCGGATTGCGAATCCGCAAATCCGCAAAATTCGCGAACGCGAGATCCGCAAAATTCGCTCATGCCTACTGTACGTACATACCGGACAACTCACCCTCAGTGTACAAAGCCATCGAACACCTTCATAGACTCTCTTCAGAAGTCCACCAAGAACAAGAAGAATGGTCGCTTGGTGGTTGGCTCTGGAACACTGTCAAGAACTGGGGCTGGAGACTATTCACCATTATCCTGATTCCTGTAGTTGTGATATGCGGTTTATGCTTAGGAATTTAATGTCTGCCACCCCTGTGTACACTATGCGTAAATTGTATTTGCCCTAAGACTGTGGACCCTGGGAACGAACGTATGAGAGCACTATATGATGCCGAGGTTAGGAATTTGATGAAGATTGATATTGAGTAAGCAAGATTGGCTAAGATATGTTGAAAAGGGAGGACTGTTGAAGATTAGATTGCAAACGTCAACATTATCGGCGCCATCTTGCCCCTTTCAAGCTCATTCGTGCGCGTAGGCAACCGCCATTTCAAGCACCATGGCCCCTCTGCCCCTCGCTGATAGCCAGCGCGTCTCTCACTCTCTTTCTTAGCCTCGCTGACATCCCCCGCACGCTGGCAACCCCCTCGCTCTCCTTGGGTCATAAACCCCTCTTCAGCGCAGATCTGCCTCAGAATCCCATCCTGTTCCCAGCGCGACACCTCCCTTCATTCCTTTCATAGTCTCAGGCCCTTTTGACGCATACCTCCCTTTTCCTGTGTGCCCGTCTGTCTTCCTTGTTCCCGAGCCATCACCTGGCCCTGCGGATACTGTTTATTACCCCGTACAGTAGGAGGCCTCCCCTCCCCATCAAAAGACCCTCGAGCCGATCAAAGCCCCCACCCTACGAGACCCGATCAGACTTCACACATTCCGTGAATCGGCGGAATGTCGCGATAATCATCACCTGTTGCGACCAGGGTGGGGAATTCAACTGTAAATGTATGTGGGAACGGGCCTGAAGGGGAGATTCCGAGGATGTTCTTTCAAATATCAAAGTGTTGCAAGAATGTGTTACGTGCAATAAAGGTCATAAACCCGAGTATAAGAGGCCAGGCCTCAGAGATGTGGCTAGAGCACCTCGTGACG
Source organism: Lissotriton vulgaris (assembly GCF_964263255.1). Classification (NCBI taxonomy): domain Eukaryota; kingdom Metazoa; phylum Chordata; class Amphibia; order Caudata; family Salamandridae; genus Lissotriton; species Lissotriton vulgaris. The sequence goes on from NC_141698.1 coordinate 109,775,912, forward strand.
ATACTTGCTGTCCGAATTGATGTGTTCTCCTCCGGAGAGAATAAAACTTCATTTCCTGCCTTTCAGTCTCCAGCGCCTGCTTCTTCATTGATTAATATCGGTGGGTCATAGAGGCGACATCGCCGGGCAACAAAAAGTGTCTTTGGTTACTGGTTGTCTTGCACCCAGTCATGCATGTTTTAACCAGCTTGTCAGCATATGCTGGTATCTTAGAGTTGTACCATGTAGGCTCCAACAGTTTACATATCCCTTTTGCACTGATGTGAGCCGGACCGTGGGCCATTGTAATTACTGGTAGCACGTAACTGTCAGGTAACATCCATTGTCTTTCCATATTCATACGGACCCAACCACCATCAATTTCCTCCTTTGCTAATTGCTCCTTCCACACCTTTAGTTCATCAGGGGTAGTATGGGATGAATATCAATCACACTCTGTACTGTGTTTTCAACCATGTCCTTGTCTGCCACCCACCTAGCCGGACCTCCTGCATACATTCCTTCCCTTTTCTTAAGAGCTGTTTGTCTGGCCGTCCGGTCAGCCAGGGCATTGCCTTTCCCAACATCATCTGTCACTTTCTTATGGGCTTTACATTTTATGATGGCCACCTTTCTGGGGAGTGTCAGGGAGTCTAACAGTCGGTGAATTAGGGGACCATGTTGAATCTTGGTCCCATGGGAAGTAAGGAAATTCCTTTCTTTCCACAACTTTCCAAAGTTGTGGGACACCCCAAAGGAATATTGGCAAACAGTTTAAATATTTACCGTCATCCCTTTGCTTAACTCACAAGCTCTAGTGAGGGCCCCTAATTCTGTTGCTTGAGCAAAGCACTGCGGATTCTGAGCTGTTTCTACTACTCGCCCTAATGTCGTGAGGGCGTAGGTGGCTGAGGTGTTACCATCTGACCCTCCGAGACATGATCCGTCCACATACAGTGTACCGTCTGGTTCTGCTATCGGGGTGTCCTGTAAGTCAACCCATCCCTTCGTCTCCTCCTCTGTCCTTAATATGCAGTCATGTGGGTCTAAGCGGGCATCCTGAGAATCCAGTGGGAGTAATGTGGCGGGGTTTAGTACAGTGCATCTTTTGATGTTAATGTGGCTGGCAAAGAGTGTCAGTTCATATCCTGTGAGTCATGCGCTAGTGAGGTACTGTGTCTTGGTGTTATTAAGGAGGGTATCTACAGAATGAGGGACCATCAGAGTCAGGGGGGAGTTCATGACGATCCCCGCACTCTGACGGGCCATGAGGGCGGCCGCAGCGGTCGCCCGTAGGCATCCTGGAAGAGCTCTTGCAACAGGATCAAAGGTGGCTGAAAAATAGGCACATGGCCGATGGTAACCTCCGAACATCTGGGTCAAGACAGTGCATGCACAGCCGTCTGTCTCATGTACAAAAAGAAAAAATTGTTTGTTATAATCAGGAGTACCGAGGACTGGAGCAATACACAGAGCCCTCTTTAAATCTTGGAATGCCTGCGCATGCTCTCCAGTCCAAGGAAAGGAACTGTCTGATATGTCTTTAGTGGTGAGGGCAAGAAGAAGTTTGACCATGGCCGAAAATTGGAAATCCACTGTCTACAGTATGAGGTTAGGCCTAGGAAGGCTCGCACCTGCTTTTGTGTTCGTGGGGCCGTCATAGCATTAATAATGGCTACACGATCAGCGGTGAGCTACCTTCCCTCCTTCGAGAGGAGATGACCTAAATAGTTCACCTTCTCTTGACAAAACTGAAGCTTTTTTAAAGAGACTTTGTGATTATGGAGGGCAAGGTGGCGTAACAAACAGAGTAGCTTCTTTACATGCTGGGGCAAAATTTGCAGCAATGAGGAGGTCATCTACATATTGTAATAGTGTGGAAATATCAGGGAGTTCGAAGGAATCTAGTTGACTTTTTAGGGCTTGACTATAGCTACTGGGGCTGTCGGTGAAACCTTGAGGGGCGCGGCAGAATCTAAAGCTCCGCCCACCAAGGGAGAAACCAAAAAAATGACTGCTGTCAGGATGTATAGGAATGCTGAAAAAAGCATTCTTCAGGTCTATGACAGAAAAGTGTGTGACATCAGAAGGGACCATCGTTAAGAGGGTTGTAATGTTGGGAACAACAGGATATTGGGAGATTGTTATTTTGTTAAGGGCTCTCAGGTCAATCACAAATCTGTATATTTTAGGGGAGAGAGCATCTCCGTCGGTCTTTTTAAGAACGGGAATAATGGGACTGTTACAGATATTAAAATTATGGGGCTTCTTTTTAGCCCCATTACAGTGGCAACAGCCACGTTTTAATAATTGCTTTTGCATCCATTTTGCTTAATCTGTCATCTTTTTTGCTTCATTTTTTCATGCTTGATTTAATGCACAATGTTACTTCCACACGTTTCCATGTCATTTTTCAAAAATACGCCCTCATGCAAGGAAATGCAATTTTCCAAATTTTTCATGTTCTGGTCGGCCTTCCGAACCTTTTCTCCCCAAGAACACAACTAAAGCACGGTTCTATTCGAGCAGTTTATTAGACCCAATGCATTTCGGACCTTACAGGTCCTTCGTCAGGGGAAAACTGTAAATGAAAATAAAACATATCTTAACATCTTGTTTTAAAACTACAAAGTAGACTCATTCAATTAATTACATATGTCTAACCGTTACACAACATATTCCTCATAATCTCCATCGTTGACTGTCACTAGTATTACGTACAGGTGCCCCCTCCCATCTGATTCCTCATCTTTTACTTTTATAACTGTGCGCTCGGTCATCGCTCCTCCACCCACAACTATTCAACTTCCCTCTTCCTCCATTTCACCCAACCCTTCCCGCCTAGCATACCTGCTCAGATGAAAAACTTTCTCCCCTCTCGTGGCAATGGAAACTGGACCCACTTCGTCCCCCGCCTTTCTTTTAACTCGAACCTCCCGCCCTTCTTTCTTTTAACCCTCCCCTTCATCGCGCACCATGACTTCCGTCTCTGTTCTCTTTCATTGAAGGAAAATCCTACAACCCCCATAATCCCCCGTGCCAACATCCTGAAACGCCATCGTTGCTTGTATCAACATAATAATCATACAAAACTTCTTAAACTCGTGCAGTCCATTAAAAACATCAATGAGAAAAATATCCGGAATGTGTTGATCATATGTCCATCATGTTATAACGTAGTTTATCCTTTCCAACTGACGCCTCTGAGAATAAACGGGCTCAATGAACCGGTTCTTAAAACCTTGCATGAAGATTCCGATGTTCTCTTAATGTTCCTTGTTTTCCAAATACTTTAAGGGTGCTAACCCGATGGGGCTTAACATCGACAATTACACATGAAGAACGGGTTGCACTCCACTCTTCTCATCCATATTATTCCTATGTTTTTACTCGTAAACTTTCTTCGAATTGGGTGCTCACTGTTTGACATGCCAAGCCCACACTGCACGTAATGAACTCAAATACCAAAATTATGGGGCTTCTTTTTAGCCCCATTACAGTGGCAACAGCCACGTTTTAATAATTGCTTTTGCATCCATTTTGCTTAATCTGTCATCTTTTTTGCTTCATTTTTTCATGCTTGATTTAATGCACAATGTTACTTCCACACGTTTCCATGTCATTTTTCAAAAATACGCCCTCATGCAAGGAAATGCAATTTTCCAAATTTTTCATGTTCTGGTCGGCCTTCCGAACCTTTTCTCCCCAAGAACACAACTAAAGCACGGTTCTATTCGAGCAGTTTATTAGACCCAATGCATTTCGGACCTTACAGGTCCTTCGTCAGGGGAAAACTGTAAATGAAAATAAAACATATCTTAACATCTTGTTTTACTTGTTTCTACTTTGTAGTTTTAAAACAAGATGTTAAGATATGTTTTATTTTCATTTACAGTTTTCCCCTGACGAAGGACCTGTAAGGTCCGAAATGCATTGGGTCTAATAAACTGCTCGAATAGAACCGTGCTTTAGTTGTGTTCTTGGGGAGAAAAGGTTCGGAAGGCCGACCAGAACATGAAAAATTTGGAAAATTGCATTTCCTTGCATGAGGGCGTATTTTTGAAAAATGACATGGAAACGTGTGGAAGTAACATTGTGCATTAAATCAAGCATGAAAAAATGAAGCAAAAAAGATGACAGATTAAGCAAAATGGATGCAAAAGCAATTATTAAAACGTGGCTGTTGCCACTGTAATGGGGCTAAAAAGAAGCCCCATAATTTTGGTATTTGAGTTCATTACGTGCAGTGTGGGCTTGGCATGTCAAACAGTGAGCACCCAATTCGAAGAAAGTTTACGAGTAAAAACATAGGAATAATATGGATGAGAAGAGTGGAGTGCAACCCGTTCTTCATGTGTAATTGTCGATGTTAAGCCCCATCGGGTTAGCACCCTTAAAGTATTTGGAAAACAAGGAACATTAAGAGAACATCGGAATCTTCATGCAAGGTTTTAAGAACCGGTTCATTGAGCCCGTTTATTCTCAGAGGCGTCAGTTGGAAAGGATAAACTACGTTATAACATGATGGACATATGATCAACACATTCCGGATATTTTTCTCATTGATGTTTTTAATGGACTGCACGAGTTTAAGAAGTTTTGTATGATTATTATGTTGATACAAGCAACGATGGCGTTTCAGGATGTTGGCACGGGGGATTATGGGGGTTGTAGGATTTTCCTTCAATGAAAGAGAACAGAGACGGAAGTCATGGTGCGCGATGAAGGGGAGGGTTAAAAGAAAGAAGGGCGGGAGGTTCGAGTTAAAAGAAAGGCGGGGGACGAAGTGGGTCCAGTTTCCATTGCCACGAGAGGGGAGAAAGTTTTTCATCTGAGCAGGTATGCTAGGCGGGAAGGGTTGGGTGAAATGGAGGAAGAGGGAAGTTGAATAGTTGTGGGTGGAGGAGCGATGACCGAGCGCACAGTTATAAAAGTAAAAGATGAGGAATCAGATGGGAGGGGGCACCTGTACGTAATACTAGTGACAGTCAACGATGGAGATTATGAGGAATATGTTGTGTAACGGTTAGACATATGTAATTAATTGAATGAGTCTACTTTGTAGTTTTAAAACAAGATGTTAAGATATGTTTTATTTTCATTTACAGTTTTCCCCTGACGAAGGACCTGTAAGGTCCGAAATGCATTGGGTCTAATAAACTGCTCGAATAGAACCGTGCTTTAGTTGTGTTCTTGGGGAGAAAAGGTTCGGAAGGCCGACCAGAACATGAAAAATTTGGAAAATTGCATTTCCTTGCATGAGGGCGTATTTTTGAAAAATGACATGGAAACGTGTGGAAGTAACATTGTGCATTAAATCAAGCATGAAAAAATGAAGCAAAAAAGATGACAGATTAAGCAAAATGGATGCAAAAGCAATTATTAAAACGTGGCTGTTGCCACTGTAATGGGGCTAAAAAGAAGCCCCATAATTTTGGTATTTGAGTTCATTACGTGCAGTGTGGGCTTGGCATGTCAAACAGTGAGCACCCAATTCGAAGAAAGTTTACGAGTAAAAACATAGGAATAATATGGATGAGAAGAGTGGAGTGCAACCCGTTCTTCATGTGTAACTGTTACAGATATTGCCACATGTCTCCTCCACTATGCCCTTGTCCATTAATTCAGATATTACTGTTAAAAGAGCCATTTCTCCTTCCGCGGGCAGTCGATACTGCTGGAGGCGGGGGAGAAGTGCACCTGGATGGATGCGTACCACATGAGGGGATATGTTGAGACACCCTACATCAGTGTCTGCTGATGCCCAGAGGGAGGAAGGTAAAGACTGCAACTCTGGTGGGAGGGGACCTGATAGATACATATAGGAAGCTGCAGTGGGGGAAATTGTTAGGGATAGACCTTAGGGACTACATGATATGGTCGCATACAGAGCTTTCAGTAAATCCATGCTTAACAAGTTTTCACTGCAATCTGTAGTAAGGACCAAGGGAGCGTCAACATGTGAAGAGCCAATATCGAGAGGAAGGGGTTCAGAGACAGGGCTGGTCACAGGTGTTCCTGGAAAACCCACAGAGACATTCATATTGCCAGGACAGACAAAAGTGCTTTCATAAACGTCATTATTTTACCGGGCAAAGTCAGGATGGCAGCTTCTGGTTTAGTCTCTCCTACCATTGCTTCTTCCATAGCCTCTAGGTCAGCCCATTTACCTCCCAACACTACTTCATGGTCAGTGTGTTGAATTTTGTCCCAAATTTCAGTGGGGACAACTGTACCAAAAAGTAAATCTATATCCTCAAGAACGAGAGTACCTGCAGATATAATCTGACCTAATTCTCTGTAAAAGGCAGATGGATTCTTCCGGGGATCTGGTAATTGTCCTTTTAACTGCATTACTTCTGACCTTTTCCAAGGAACATGAACCCAAAGCCTGCGCCAGTGTGCCTCAACAGCCCCATGGCCATTATTTTTGGCAACGGTAAGTGCGTTAACAAAGACAGGGGCCGCCTCTCTCATTGGCATAGCTGTTTCTAGAGGGGTGTTGGGAAAAGAGGTCATACCACGGAAAGCCATTAAAGCAGACATAGTGCCAAACATCCTCTCTCCCTGAACATCGCCTCTTTTTATTTGCGACCTAAGGTCCATTAATCCGGTGGGTATTGGCATAAGCGCATTCTCAAATCTTTGCATGACCAGGGTACACATGAGTGCCAGAGGGAAGTGTGCACCACTTTCTAACTGACAAGAAGGCCCTGGCAACCCTTCCAGATGTGCAGTCATTTATTTGTTTGGGAGAAGAGATATGGTTTATTTTGGGTCTAATAGCCTGAACAAGGCTAAGTTTATTTAGAAGAAGAATGCAGGCTGGCACATTTGAAGCAGCCGGCATAAGGAGATGTTTGTTTTAAGAACGCCAAGGATTGATGGGGAGAGATAGGAAGCAAGACACTCCTGGTCTATAATTCAAGAAGCTGTTGTAGGAAGCTATTGGCCCCAGGGAACTGTGTGGATACTTATTCAGTTTTTTATCTGGGCTTTTTCAAACTGTTGGCCTCATTGTCATCTGACTGCAAAAGTTCAGGTGATTAAAAATAAAGAATTTCTTTGAGAATGAGAAAGGAAATTTAACACACCAAGGGCCCGATGTAGGTCGCCATTTACCGGCCGGTAAATGGGTTTTCTTGATGTAGGGGGCCTATTTTACCGATTCGGTAAATTTACCGAATCGGTAAAATACCGAATCGGTATTTTTACCGATTCGGTAACTTCTATATGTAGGTGGGACTCTTCTGAGTCCCAATGGCCTGTAAGATTCGGTATTTTACCACCCAATCCAATTGGGTGGTAAAATACCGAATCCAGGTGTGCATGCACATGTGTGCATGCACACCTATGCCATGTGACAGACAGACATGCCCTTAGGGCATGTCTGTGTGCCACATGGCACACATGCCTGTATTTGTGGTGCTAGAGGGTGTCAAAGTGACACCCCCTGCACCCTTGCTGCAATCGGTATTTACCGAATCGGTAAATACCGATTCGGCAATGCCCATTGATTCCTATGGGGTTCAATGCCCATAGGAATCAATGGGCATTACCGATTCGGTATTCACAGAATCGGTAAATACCGAATCTCAATGATTCGGTCTTTACCAAATCTGAAATACCTACATCCCCCCCCCCTCCATTTTACCACTTCTTAAATACCGAATCGGTATGATTCGGTATTTAATAAGTGGTAAAATGAATTTACCTACATCGGGCCCCAAATCCTTAAAAACTCTATGCTGGCTATGTGATAAGAGCAAAAAAAACATTTAAAATTAAGATCACTGGCTCAATGCTGTGCATGAAATATACATCCAGGCTTGAGTCTCACTCTATGACTCTTGACAGAGGTTTATCATCTGCAACAGCAAAGCTCTTGGTGAGGACTAGGTCGAAGAGAACCAAAAGAACAGAGCCAAATTAGAGATATCAATCATAAATGATGGCCCTGGCACCTGCAGAATTGCCTTCAACATTGAGATACAATTACAACTAAGTTTAGGGGTGACCACAGTGATAAATGCATATAGTAATCATAGTAGTAATTTGTGTTTACTCTGCCTTTGTACATGGCCAAAGAAAAAAATGAAAGACTCCCACACACAGGGAAAACACTCCTTTTGTGTAAGGGTCATTTATGTTTTTGAAACTCCAGCAGTGGTATTTTGGTTTCTATGAACAAATAAGTTTGTTGAATGGGTGCTTTAAACCCTCAAAGCTCTGAAGGTTTACCTGGTGGTGGCCCCCTTCAAAGGACATGGATGGCTGCCAGGCATGTGGTGATCTCTAGATAAAGTGGGCGGTCCTCCACAGGGGTGGTGAAGGTCCTCACGTCTGCCCTCCTGGTGGACAGTCAAGCTGAGTCCCTTAATTGTTAGAGAAAATTAGCCATGTTATTCACTCATCTAAAGTGTCAGCACAATAAATTTTTTGAAGTTAAAGGTACTTCAAGATGAAATAATGTTATTAAAGAATTCATTCTCTTAATTTGGGTCAGATTCAAAAGAACTCTTGTCTTTTGAAGATCTGGATCTTGTTCTCGGGTATAGTAATCTCTATATATTTTTGCAGTCATTCACTGATGGCAAGATATACATTTCTTATAGGAGAGAAATGTGTTTTATTTGGGTGATTGTGCACTCACCTCACTCAAGGAAGTCAACGATAAGATCCATCTTTGAATAGCCGGCTCCTAAGGATGCAGCAGGTCCTACTATAGGATTCAGAAGTGTGCTGTCAAGCAAAAACACACAGAACACTCCAGGCATTGAACTGTTCAGGGCAATAAGTATTTTTTAGGGAAAAGCCCTCAACCACTGCCAAGTTTGGTGGGAGGAAGGAAACCCACCAAGTAATCAGACATGCCCATGGCGTAAAATGGAAAGGATTACATTGCTCCTATCCCTTTGCCTACCTTAACCTTAAGTTTATATTGGCTTGAAACTAGTCAAATAACACTCTCTCTCGGTAGTCACTACTCCTACTTACTAAAAAATGATCACCAGATTACCGTCCACTACTTACAGTGATTCAACACAAGCTCTAGACTTAGCCTGTATGGATCAGCCTTTATGGACCTTCAAACTACTGGACAGTGGTATTTGTAAATGCCAATTGAGAGCCCTTTCTACATCTGTGTAGTATTTTACATGTACAGGAACACGTGACACAGGAAGCAAGTATGTGTACTAACCTAATTTTTATTGACACTACTCTTTTTAATATAGTATACCTTAATTTCTGCCAGAGCATTTCCTCAGACCATGTAGACTCTAAAATAAGTTCCTATCCAGAGTGCCTTTATCACCAACCTATCTCAGGCACAGTCCTCATACAGGAAGTGATATCCAGGGCCTTATTTATGATGGCCTTACTCCCAAGTTGTGTCTCTTCTTGTGACGCTGCCACGGTGTAAGAAACGCCCCACACTTAAGCCATATTTATAATGTGATGCATCTTGGCAGATGCATCACTTTGTAAACTCATGCGCTACATTAAACCTGTGCCAGGTATAATGTATGCAGGGTGGGCATTCTGGCACAGAAAAGGCTCATAGAAGTGTCGCAGTGAAATCTATGAGATTTCACTGCAACACTACTACGTCCTCACTGCGTCAAATCCTTACGCCTATTTGAAGCAGGCAGAACGGGCGATGCAGGCCTTTTGACATGGGGCTTGACCCACTGAAGTGGCAAATTGCTGGATTTGGGGTTGTTTCCAGACACACTCAAGCAATGCATCATTTTTGCACCAAAAGACACATCAGGATTCCTGACTTATCTGTCAATCCTTTTGACATGGAGCGCCAGACAGTAAATATAGCACATCCATGGTGTTGCAAGGAGGGCGCACTGAAAAAAGTGTTGCATCACTGTTTTACCGCAGCGATGCAACACTTTTCATAAATGAGGCCCCCAGTTTCTAAATTGTAACACTTGGTGACTCTTATGCTTTGGCATCTGAGCCTCACTGTCAAGGGAGGGCATCTGTCTCGCATTATGTGAAACTCTAATGATGAAAAATAGGTCGTGGTCCCCAAAAATGAGTGCCGATGTCCACCAGCGGTGCAAATCAAGTTTGTGAAAAGGAGGACTAGGCCATGTAAGTGGCTGAAAGGGTCAGAAGCAGAATGGCCCTTAGGGGATGGTTAGGGAAAGAAACAGAAAGGGGTCAGAGGTTGAATAATCTACAGTGGATAAGTGGACACTCCCACACACAAAGAAGACTTCCGTGACCTAAAATCAGAAGCCACCAATAAGATATGTTACATTATGTTTTGTATTAACGTTATTTGTAGAGCACTCCTATACCAACGTTTTTTGGTGCTGTTGAGGAAAATAAAACAATACATACCAAATTCAAACAAAACGCCTTAAAACAGATTTATTAACCAAAAGGAAAGTAACTGTGAGATGTCTGATGAGTGGGCAACGGGTTTAAAGGCAGAAGAATGACCACTACACTCTTACAGCAGCCCACTCAAAGGTCAAAGAACAACTGCCACGTTATTGAATGCACAGCACATAAACCATGGAGTAGAATGAATGTCCCCATCATTGTGTTCCATGATGTCAGAGATACTTTGGGGCTTGTTTTCACAGGGGATTGGAATGAGAAACATGGCAAGGAAAACAAAAGCTAACTGAAAAAAAGAAAAACAGTTTTGCAAAATGCCTACCCTTAACCATGCATATTTCATACAGTGTCTAAGGAAAGCTCTCTGGGGAACCTTTAACCCCTTGAATGCTCATGACAGCCCCCGGTCGTCATGCGTCACGGTGGGTGTGTGCGGAGGACGGCCGGGAGTCGTTCGAATCCCGCCTACTATTTAAATTGCCCGCACAGCGAGATATTCGCCCCTCATGCAAGGTGTTAACACTCGAGGACAGAGTTACCGTGGTATTACAAGAGGGGCCAAAGAAATGCCAATTACCACAGAGGCGTTTTTAGGCCTAGACAATGTGGGCTCCGGCCCAGGGCCCCAGCCTTTCTCAGGTCCCCCTGATAGAGCCAGCTCCATCCTGCAGAGTCTTGCACTGATGACCTAGAATAATTCTTAAGCACATTGTTTTAAATACAGTATTCCTTTAATGTATTTTTAATGCGAGTGATGTTGGAGATTCTTTTACAGGCATTTTGCAGAGAATTGTTGTGTTTATTTTTCATGCAGCATCAATAAAAAATGTTTATTTTAGATCAAAACAGGACCTCACATATGAAGACTAAGGGGGTGTCATGGAGATTATTTACAGTAATATTCATGATTTGCTGCTGTTTTACAATATAGGAAATAGAATATTAGATGTAAACAGATTTAGAATTTGGACCAGTGTGCCTGTGCACAGCCAGTGACCTGGCCAAAGAGGGCATGAAAGAGGTGAAACTGGATCATTAATTCAAAGCAGTCTTGAACAGGGGCCCCCAAAATACGTTTGGCCCAGGGCCCCCAAAATCCTTTAGATGTCCCTGAATTATCTGGGAATGGTAATTTCGGATTCAGTTCCTCTGGTAATTCCCCATGTCACCTGGATACGTTTAGATGTTACTGACCCCAGTAAAATTAGGAGGGTCTTTTGAATCGAGACCATAGAGTTCGGAAAATGGCAGTTCCTGTTAGTAAATAACAGCCAGGTTACGTAAATCAGGTGGACCTGACATGTGTAAGTTACGCCTCTGGAGGTCAGAAAGTTTTGCCTGTAAGGAAATCGGGGTAACACCTGTAATGTCGAGGCAGCTTGATATATAACTTTCTGGGGGTGGGTGATATTTTCAAACAATCTGCAATGTAGAGACATCCTGATAAATAACTTTCTGTGGGTGGGTGATGTTTTATTGATCAGGTGGAATTAAGAAACACAGACATTACTCCAAGAAATACATATTTACTGAAGAAAGGTGTTCCAGTCATCATCTGCATAGCAGGCAATTGAAAATGAACAGTGTGTAATTCCACTTATCTGCAAAGTAGAGTGTTTACAGTGCAAGGGGTCAATTTCCCAAGCATAAAAAATAGCAGAAATTAATTCGGCATCTTCTAATACCTATTACTGCTGGTAAAAGTTAATAACTCGCAGCTGGGGGTTTTGGTGTAATCATACGCCCAAGTAGCTTTCCCACTCCTTTTATGAAGTTCCGAGTGGATGCAGCTACCACTCTTTTCAGAACAACAGTGCCCTCTGTCGTCTATATGAGGTGATTACAAGTATCATGCAACAAAAAAACGAGCGAAAGACAAAGGGAATCGATCGTTGTAAAGTAAGTATTAGGGAATGCCAAATAGCGATTTTTTGCGAATCGCTATTTGGTATTCGTTATCACTAATGTACAAAGGGGAAATTTCGCCTTATTTCTAAAATCTATCACCACTGTTGAAGTGTACCTCTTCACTGACTTAATAAAACCAATTCCCTGACCTTGTCAATTCCTTATGAGGATGATAAAGATACCCAGATTATTCTAAAATGAGAAAAACATTCACACCTAGCTACATATAGATTGTCCCTTTGCCTTTAGGAAATAAACAACTCAATGTGACAAAATCAGCTGTAAATTACCTCTCAACCTCACTGATCCTCACATCCAGATTGTGCAGAGTTAGATCCCACATTAGTCGCCAAATGGAGATGAAACCTACACCGATAACCTCGAGGGAAGTAAATAATTTGGGTGTGATTAAGGACTCCAACACCCTCACTTCAAAATGAGGTCAAGCATTTGACTAAAGTGCGCTCAGAACACTATGACACATTTCTTTCCTTATCGGGTACCACAGGGGCGACCCACAACATCTCTAGTACTGCAACACCTTCTCTACTCAACAGGTTCCACATTGCACTCACAACACACCTAAAGAACAGACTTCAACACATCCAGGGAAGAAAGTGCTTTGGACCATGAAAAGCATACACCGGCGCTATACAAGTACCAATGCAATGTAGAATGTACCCCAGCAGAAGTGTCTGAGGCTGAAAGATACCATATAGGCAAGCAAAAGGGAAGGGACAGACATGTCTGGTGCTAAAAAGTTATCCTAATGCACTCAACAAATTAGAAGAATCACAGAGCATTGCCTCATCATCAGCCACAGTCTACACAGTCAGCCTTGAAGTTAATTGCTGAACAATGGGACTCCATTCTAAACACTTACATTGTGAAAAAAAAGTGAAAATGATAGAATTAAAAAATAAGCCCACGGAAAAGATAGAGGACAAAGAAATATCTTTAGCACCAATGTTCTTAAAAGGACTGGGACAATTAGAACCTTGAGGAATATAATGTTGAGTTTAATGAAAGATGAAATAAAGAGTCCAAATGTACCTGAATAGGAAACTTTAAAGATTCCATACCTAGGAGCTTCATAGATGTGTTGCAAAAACGTACTTCAAAAGAATCCTTCATTTCTGGAAATGTTTTGAACACTTATCACATAACAACAGCATCCAGACAACAGTCTTACCCCCAGTAAAGGATTAGTCATTTCTAAAGTTATCATAAGCCTGAATATCTTTACATGTTCTAGAGACCCAAACCTATCACCACTTTGCGATACCCCCTGAAAACTCTATGACACAAGAAAGACCACCATCCCAGTGTTATCCAAGCCAACTTCAGGCATATTATCAAGGGGCGCGATAAAATGTATCGCTGCTTTAGCGTCCTTTTTCGGCCGAAATTTATTGCAATATTAGCAAGGACATGCTAGCGCGTGTTTCCATGATTTAGCACTCGCTTTGCATCGCACCGTTAATGAGTTGCAAAGTAGGCGTGCCTCAATAGACTACATGGGGAAATCTCGCAAAGGCAGCATCGCGATATTTACAACAATGCCCCGGCCGGCGTAGAGATAAACTTAATTGTGCTAACCGGCCATTAACGCTGGATTTTAATGTCTGCTGAAATTCAGTGTTAGGCATACTTTGCATGGGAGGTGTAATGTGGGGTTACGACCACAGGGTCGTATCAGCAAGGTCATCGCTGTTTAGCACGGAACATAGCTGGTTTTACAGCGATTTTGGGACATTTTCCTGCTATCGCTGGAATTTTCTCCGTCAAGTGTTGTAAATACAGTGCTAGCTTGGCGATGAATTCCAGCGATAGCCGGCGATAGGGAAACTCACGCTAGGCGTGGCCAGCGAATATTATTGCTGCCGCTTGTTAATATACCCCTTAATTTCTTTTTACGCAGAGGTCTTAGTTGTTGTTGTACACCTTTTAGGCACTACACTAGCGCGTCGACTTTCTCAGACATTTTTGCCACTACGAAACAATCTCTCTGTAACGCTAGAAATGGCATCATCTTCTGAACAGCAATAAAATTGGATTCAGAAGTAGAAGAAAAAAACAAAAAAAGTACTTACCTTACCTTCACCCCGCTGCATCGCACTCTTCTGCTCCTCTGCAGACAGGCTCCCAGAATCCCCTGCAGCCAATCCTGGCGCTGCTCTCACAGCATGAGCGCAGCATGAGGATTGGCCTGAGCGCCCTCGATTTGCACTCCCAGAGAGACTGGGATCCTCTGCCTACTGTCTCCAACCCATTCAGAAAAGGGGGTGGTGTCTCCAACCCAGCAACGCAGCTCAGGTTGAAGCCAGCTTCAGTGCACATGTGGGTTTGGCATCCTGAGACGGCCGGGCAATCCCACATGGGCACTGTAGGCAGTGCACCTACCACATCCCTCAGTGCCTGTAATCCCCTGGCCTCACCCTTGAGACTCGAGTCGGCACAGGTAGACGAAAAATAAAACAGGTTTAAAACCCATTTTCTTATCACTTTACTTTTCAAGTATTTGAGGGTGCTGGCGGAGGCACGACACTCCTCTACCATAAATTGTCGGATTAGTGTTGGGCACACACTAGGCCAAGCATGGCAAAGGGGCTCACCATTGACTAACCAACAAAGAGAGCAGGTTTGATGATGTCCCGCTCTCTACTGCAAGTTTGAAAAGTATTTCTGATACGCTGGCACATAAAATTCCACTTAGGTGGAGTCACACATTGGTCCTGGACCATCTGGATAATAGAACCTCTATGGAATTTATTATTTGCATAATTGACCCTTACAAAGATGTCCTGCAGTGTAAACCTTACTAACCGGATAATTTCTCAAAATAAATCTTTTGTAAAGGACTGTTCACAGTGAAAAACGTTCATCTCACTAATAGACTTTTCCTTCCACAAAACTCTTGATTTTGCAGATGAAGTTTCAAATGCAAAAACTTTTGCAACTGCAAGAAGTTTGTGAAGATTCAGAAAAAAATATCACAAAAGTTGAGGAAGTAAAGCTTGGCAATTTCACACAATCCTAATCAATAGTACCAAACAAAGCTAAATTCAATGTGAAATATAAAAGGTAATTCAAGTACACATTCTGGCCTTCACCCACAAAGTTTTGTGACACCTAAAAGCAGAAAATAAGTTGGCATTTGGGTTAGATGTACAATAAAATGTACAAAATCACAAAAGGTTATGCGTCAACGCCTAGTCCAGTTCACTGGTGGTCAGTTTTGGTTTAAGGTATTGTTGCATATACTTGGAACCATAGATCTTCAGTATATAGGGATTGAGTCACCATACCACCTCAGTGTCTATGAGTCTGAGTCTGACTAGATATAGTGCCTCACTTGCCCTCCAAACCTTACCAGACAAACAAGCGAGTTGGCACCCCCAGAACACAACACTGTCGACCCTCTAATGGATCGCAGTAACTGGATACACCCTTTCTGTCTCTAAATTGTAATTGTCCACAGTAAGATAACCAGAAGACACAAAGGAAGGTTAGAATATTTATTTAAACTATTGTGCTCTAAAATGCAGTATATGTGCCATAATTAGAAAACAAATTAATATTAAAAATACAGGTAGCATGGTTAATAATCCATACACAATTAAAAGCCCTGTCATTTTATAGGACACAGTGACCTGACCCCCCCTCTTCTGGTATTAAATGTAAATGAATATATTTAAGAAATGTCTGGGATTACTGCCAGACCCAGTACCTTAGCATACACAGATGGATACTCTACATCTTAGCAGACTCAGTGCTCTTGTCTCAGAACTCTTATTCCATTTGTGAGTTTTTGGCACGTGTGCTCATCTATATGATGGGACATGTGTGCACATAAACAACAGCTGCATTATTGTGTTATGTCTAGGTGCTAGTGCCTGGCCAGAAAGAATAACAAGAGACATTGTTGTTTGACCTTGTCAGTGTTGTTCAGACTATATCCTAGAAAAGAACAGAATGCAAAACCATATGCAGGTTCCATGTGAAAGTACAATGTGACACAAAAGCAAGAGTGTTTATATAGTAACATGTGCAAAGAAAAATGTGGCCTGTAACGTGCACAGTTAGGCTTACATACTGAAAAATGACAATGGGCCATGTAGGAAACATACAGCAGTCTAATGTGTGTTTCGCATTTAATTTATATTTTAAATCATTTTACATTTGCCGTTCTTGCGGCTTCGGCCTGGAACACTCTGCCTCTATCCTTGAGATTGATCCAGAATTTTGTACCTTTTAAGAAGGCACTGAAGACTCATCTTTTCAGATCTGCTCATTAGACTTTTGTTAATTTCCTTCTGTTTCCTTCTGGCCACCTGCTTGTTTTCTACTTTTTGCGCCAGGATACTCTGGAGTAACAGAGCGCGTTATAAAACAGCTAAAAAAAAAATAAAGAAATCCCTTCCTGTACACCTCCATAAAATATGGTGTGTTCCCTTTCCATTTCCCACCTTTAAACCATGTTCACTGTGTTTCTGGGGAGCAAAATGTGACACAAATAATTTGTGAATACTAACAAATTTCCAATTCTAATGGTGCTTGATTAATGATAGGCATAACTCGCGTAATTTCCTGTATTGTAAATGCGTAAAGTTACCCCTCAATTTCACAAAATCTGTGTAACTTTGTGAAATGCTTCTCACACTCAAAAAATTACCTCATGGTCCATACGGGTATATCAACACGAAAATGAAATTTCAATTTGATTTCCATTTCTTTGCATTCAAAACACTGCCGCTCATGTTCGGATTCATAGATTTGCTCTCAAAAGGCTGCTCGGTGTCATATGGCTCTAAATAGGGCAGACCTTCAAACGCTGGTTTTTCCTACTTTCCATGCCTGACAGTTGGCAAACAAGCTAAAATTTGCACGGCACAATTTGCGCACATCAGGGAGTGTTTTATTTTTCGACAACTAACTCCTGCCATCGTATCCCTCTGCCCACTAATGCCAGTGCATCATCATAGACTTGTTTAACACCACTGACTTTGATTTGTAGATAATGAAATGGTGACATTAATACCATTTGAAAATATCTGAGAATTTCACAATAATACAGGAAAAGCACAGCTGAATGAGGATGAGGTGCATCTAGGCAGAGCTACAAAAGATGGGTCTACACTAGTCTATGCCACATTACCTACACAGTACAGAAGATGCAGCAAGAACTTGCATTGCTGGACAGCTTACATGTCAAGAAATGTGATCACGTAAAGTGTATGTACTCCTGTAGACAAATGACTTTAATTCATGACCCGGGGCATGGTTCACATGCATAGTTAGAAATCTAAGAGCTGAGTGTATATCTATGCTATCTTAGTTCTCAAGGATTTTTGATATTCACAAAGCTTGGATTTTTACAGGTGTAGGACATGGACCTCTGAGTCAGATTTAGCCTCCGATGACACCAGGACAAATTGCATTGTAGAACTAGGATTGAACCCTGAGACAAAAATTTACTAAAGTTATCTCCAGGAATGTGGCGGGTATTTATTTGGTCCTGTTCAGGCCTGCAAATCTTTCCGTGGTGGTCGAAACATGAAGCACGTTCATTCGAACATCTGCCCTAAAAGTACGTTCACTAATGGTCCTGGGAGGGACGGGCTTTGGGTCACCAGTTTCAACAGGCAGAGCCACTGGACATTCCAGTATTTGAAACCCAGGGCTTTCCCTGACTCTAGAGTAGAACCAAAAGTTTGAGTGACAAGAAATTAGTTACTGTTTTGATTGATGTCTAACATTTGCCAAACTCTAAATGATCCCCTATGTTGGAAAATTGTAACCAAATGCCAACACAATCCCATTTTTGTTCTCTACAGAAAAGCTTACTTGCCCAGTGGAGAAATGTCTAACAAATGCTTTCATGAAATGTGTAGGTGAGTCAATACTTGTAAATATGTTGTGAATACCCATTGAGTTCGACTTGAGCATAAGCATAAACCCTTTACAGAGCCACTGTCAACTCGTCTACCACCAGCCCACCCTTTACTCCTCTTTTCCCTCTGCTCCCCCACTTAGCTACCTTTTCCACACCTAATGGAGATGTCAACCTGCTTGGTAGACGTTTCTGACTGATACCTCCATTTCGCTTGAAAACGTTGATATTGTGAATCAGGATCTCCAATTTAGAAATAGAAAATACAGTTTTTATCCTTGCAGGTGGCAGATCCCTTGTAAACGTTTTTGTGAATCATGTCTGCTGTGTTTAGTCTGAACAGCCCCTTGCAAGTATGGTACAAGTATCTTCAATACGCATTTACCCACCACTTAACCTTAAGATTGTTGATATCTCAGTGCTCCAAGTGTAAACACCCAAGACATTTAAAATCAGGAATATTTAGCCCAATCCTACTCCTGTCAAGCAGCATCATGACACAGCAGTAGCGGCTGGCAGGAACAAGAGTGGGGAGGCGGGTGGGAGTCACAGGGGAAATTACAAAATAAATTAAACAAACACTAACCTCCTCGCTGTGTCTCCTCAGTCATCTCTCCTACATTGTCCATCGTCCTATCTCCGACAGAACCAGGAAGCACACAGGCTCCCTCCCCTGAGCCAATCACAAAGCTGCAATGCAGTGTTGTGATTGGTCTGTGCACCGTGGCTCGGCGTTCAGACGGGGAATGCGAGGGTGGGCATGTTTCCCGACCTGGCTGTGTAATGCAGCCTGGTGGGGAACATGCAAAGTGCGCAGCTTTAGAGTGCATCAACCACTCCTCTTCCCCGACGCCACGGAAGTCCTAGCCACGCCCAACCTGGCAGAAGAAAAAAAAATAATAATAACAGAAAACACTTCTGTTATTATCATTTTACTATTTTTTACACTGCTTCGCGAGCAATGGGGCGACGCTCCTCCACCTTAGCGGAGTACAGCTTTTTGGCACTACACTAGTGTGTTGACTTTCTTAGACATTTTTGCCACTAGGGAACAATCTCTCTGCAACACTAGAAATTACATAATCTTCTGAACAGCTAAAATTTTTTATCCAGAAGTAGGTGATTCAAGGTCTATTCCCAAAGTCTTTTTTTACCTTTACTTCATTAACATGCACTCAGAAGAAGCTATATGTTGCTTCATAAACTCTACAGAACTCTCCAACCATCCGAACAGACAACATAAGAGTGAGAATGTGAAAGACATGAATTCGAAATTAATTCTCAAATACTGTAATAGGAAGGCGGACAAGCCTTCAAGTCTCCCAACACATCTTCTTAGGTGGCTAATACCCTTGGTCAACATAGCAACATGTAATCTTGATAATCTAATGGAATACTTTCAAACATAAGCAGAAAAGGTATAGTTGACTCTTAGGGGCCGATTAGAATGGCGCGTGGACAAAGTCCGCCCGCCATTGCAGCTGCAAAAGGGACAGCCCGCCATAGGTGCAGCGGTCCCGCTATACGGATTAGGATGCGCCCGACAGTATGGCGGGCGCATCCTGTATTTTAACATTGAGGCGGGCGGCAGCACCCGCTACAATGTAAAAATACATGTTTTGCACTTGTATGCAACATGACAGGCACCGTGCGGTGCCTGCCACCTTGTACATGCAAATGCAGGGGGGTACCATAAGTACCCCCACGTGCAGCACCCCCCCCCCACCCCTCCGGGGGCCTGCAACGGACCCCAAAGGCATTCTCCGCCTGTCTTTTTGCGGCAGGATCTCTGCCGAAAAAGACAGGCATCGTAATGCCCACGGCGTTGCCTGCACGGCACCGCTGCCATTGCCCCATTGTCCTGTGTCCCGCAAGGCGGGCGAAAAAGGACCGCCTTGCAGGACCACGGCGGACGGTCTTTCCGTCCTCCACGGTACCATTCCCATTCCCACCGCCATCCTAATTTGGCAGTGGGAATATTCAGGCTGATGGCGGGCGGATTGCCAACGCCGGGCTGGCGGTCCTCACCCCCGGGCCAGCGGTGGCAGACCGCCCGCCATCGTAATCGGCCCCTTAGATATTCCTAGTTGTCCAATGGCAGGTAAGCGAAGTACATACCATTCTGTATTTTCCTTTGCATTCTGGATCTTGTAGTTTTATAATCCCCGCCACAATTGTGGATCTCCAAAGTCCAAGCATTCAAAGATAGACCTCGGACAGGATATACTTTTCACATCTGACATACAACAGTTTGAGACACCAACATTCCACAATGTTTCAGATAAGTGAGTTGTGCCATGACCCTTGACTAACATGTCTTGCTAAAGGTCATTTTCCAAATCTTGTTCAGTTTGTAAATCTTCTCTGGTCTGGAGTGGGATCCCCCAACGTTAATGACTTGTACATGGATGGTTTCCCATGTGCTGTGTTTTCTGTCTTAGTATGAATTCACCGATGTTATATGTTTTCATTTGATGCAATAAAAAAGATTTTATGTGGCGCATCTTTTTAAAGGTTTTTAAATGAAATAAACTGTTTCTCGACCAATAACAGAATCACTCAACAAACCAGAATGGGATTTCAATCTGCTGTGCACAGGTGTTGTTTGTCATGTTCATTCCTCGCTGTCAGTCTGGGGTGATTGTTCTGCTGTCACTGTCTCGCTTCCACCTCACAGATCTCCCCACTGCTGCTCATCTGACTAAGCCTCACATTGTCCAGAGCAGATTAAAATACAGAGTGCTGAGCCTGGCACATTCATCCCTTTGTTGCTTTCTCTGAGTGTTGCATTCTTTAACTGAACATCACTTTCACTTATCATAAATGTGCCATCCGGCACAGATGTGTACATTAGTGACTCGGCCCACGGCTAACTCCACCAGTGCACCTAAAAAGCATGATTTGGAAGTTTGAGGACTCACAAACACTCCAATCTCTGCCTCTCACAGAAGGTAGCAGAACAACACATCTGTTTCTGACAGAATAAACCTTTCCCGCACCTCTCAAAACTCTATTCTAGACATATATGGCGAACCAAGCGCGGAGATACCCGTACGGGGGTCGAGTCTTGCGCTATATAAGCATATAATTAAATAAATAAATAAAATAAATATTACATCTGTCTGTCCCATCATATGCTCTGACCTGGCTGTCTATCCAGGACACTAAAGCATGGCAGCAGCCCAGAACCCCTCTGTCAATGTAACTGAAACCTTCAGATATTGACAATAGCCCTGAATAATACTGAGTTGTATTTAGAGCTACACTCTATGATTTATACTTTGTTTATACAATGTTTGTGTATGGGCCACACGTATCAAAAAATCAATTTTGCAGTCCTTAAAAAGTGAGTTTAAGGTAATTACTATTTAAGGAATACAAAAGGGTGTGTAAGAAAATGGCGACTACCTAATAGGGATTCCTACAGATTCGCATTCGCAATTCGGTAACCTCTATTAAGTAATATTGCTCCATTCATTCCTATTGGGCTAAAGGCCCTTAGATGCGAATCGTTTGTATTACCTAATTGATAATCACAAATTAGGTAATGCAAAACCAAGTGTGCCCGAGGGCCTAAGGCAACCCTGAAGCACCCCAAAAAAAGAATGTGCGCATGTAAAGCGCATACATGCGCTACGGGCATTTGCGCACTACATGGCACTTTTAAAAATGCATTTTTTTGTGCATTTTTCGAAAATGGCCATGGTTAGCATCGACTTGAAGTCAATGGTAATACCATTTCCTAAATGCACAGTTCGCAGTTTGCAAATGCTTGGTACGTGTGCTTAGGGAATCGCAAATTGCGATTCCCTATCTGTAGTCACAAATTGAGTTAATCGCAACAAAAATTGTGATTACCTAAAATGCACTGTCAAGGCCTTTCATACATCTTAAAAGGCTATTTTACACTTGCAAATGGCTGAAATTAGCGATTCGCACAAGAACGCAAAGTAGGCTGATACATGTGGCCCTATATCTCATTTTCCCATTCCCTCCTACCTCTGTTTGCATTGTCCCTCGCCTCATGTGTATCAGCTTTTTTGTGTAGTGGTGATGTGTCTCATGCAGCCTGTCTAGGTGATGTATGTTGGTAAGTCTTCAGCCAAGCTGGTTGATGATGACTGGTAGAACTTCAATAAACTTGTTAAGATAAGGAGACACGGAAGGAGACAAGATGGCGGACGGGACGGACGTGTGAGCGCCCGGCTCCCCAAGCCGTCTGACTTCGCATCGATATCCTGGAATCTATCCTTGCCTACACCGTGCTAAGATGAGGACACGAACGCGCTGATGACATTTGCGTTCATTTGCGATCTCCGCCGGCCGTTTTGGATAAAAACTCGTGTAACTAGCCGATCACCGGGGCTGCCCATGAACCCTGTGCCGACTGCCGCCGCTGGACACTGCTGCTCGTAGCCGGTAGGACGGGCTGTGGAGGTACCGGTGTTTGGGACTGTGTGCCGATTGTGGAGAATGGACGGAATTTATCCTGTCCTTTGTAGTGCTACTCCCGTTGGATAAGGAGTGTGTGCTTGGGAGACAGGAGCCCTTCGTACTGCGCTTTCCACTTCTACGCTGCCCACAACTTGTGCGGACTCCATCTTGCGGCGTCCTTTCAGTCGTGGACTACCCGTACCCACGGGAGATGAGGGGGCTCTCACTATGAACAGCCCCCTGTACTGATAGCCCCGTGCCCTTCCGTGTTTGAACGGTGGTTCTTTGACAACGGAGCCGCCCCCCTCCCTCCAGTGTGGACTCGCGGAAGAGATGGTAATGGTGCCTGCCTTTCAGCATGGACAGAGGGCTGCTCCCCTATCCCCAGTTTGTGCGGACCTGCCTGCACTTGAGCCGGAGGCTGAACCGACTGCGTCACTGTGCAGAGCGGATCGGCTGGTGCTACAGAAGGACCTGACCTATGGTGATATCCTTGATGCCCTTGCAGACTTACGGGCAACATGGCGGCGCAACGCTCAAGAGCTGGGGGGGAAGATCGAGGAAGCTACGTTTTCCATAAAGCGACCGAGGCTGCCTGTCTCCCTGCTGCCTACGGGTACTCCTACAATGGATACAATGTTGCGGCATGTGCGTACGGAAGATCGAGGTGTCCCTGGCTACAATGTTGCGTGTCTCTCTACCGGCGATGCTACTGCTACAAAGTCTCCCCTCACTCCGGGAACTGTGACTCTGCCTGAACAACTGCTATCAGAGCTCCGCTTATCGCCCTCCCAGTTGTTTGCCCCCTTCGAGGGTTTTGCCTCCGGAGCCTCCCTTCTACGTGATTGGAGTGAGTGTCATTCTGCATGGCAGGGGGGGGGTTCGTCATTTTGGCTGCTGAATTTGTTGGAGACTGGGGACACTCGTCTTCTTCTCTTCTATTCCTTTCATGTCGAGAGCGGCCATCTTGCTCCTTTGTTCTGCCTGCAATGTACCCGCGGAGATGGTCATGCTTGGAGAGATTTCGTCATTCTGGCCAGGGTTGAAGGTGCTCCTCACCTCAGCTTTACTTGACCGGCTGGCGGAGAACCGGACTGTACTGTATTTTGCTATGCTGACTGTGTTGCATGTGCAGCTTTTCCCCATTTGAGAATGCGAATATTATGTTCTGTTGTGTTTCTTGTCGATGGGGAGGCGGTTTTGTACGGGCCCGGGGTTCTGAGTGTTAATGCTTTTTACCTTGCTAGTGCATTATGTCCTCCGAATTTACTATCGTGCACGAAGTAGTAGTTATTCACGGCTGGGGAGTCCGGGAGGTTCGAGATTGGGTGGGCTCCTCCCCTCCTTCTTCTTTTTGGGAGTCTTTAGATTAGTTTACTCTTTTCTAACTCCCTATATTCAAGTGTTAGTTTTTCTTTTCTTCCTTTTCTTGTCTCTATATTTCGGGTTCTTTATGGGGCGACAGACACACTGCCAAGGGGGGTAGGCCGTAGCCTTTGCATGCGTGTAGGGTGGGGGGTGCAGCATACTTGATTTTATTTCGTTTCTATGGGCCTTATTTTTCTCTCTTATTTGCGCTTTTCTTATCTTATTTCTGTCCTGGGTCCGCGATAGGGGTTAGTATGGAGTGGGTGTCGATACGCATGATGCGTGGATACTGGAAGTCGATCTTGTCTTTATTTGAACCGTCATACTGTTTGGGGGGTGCTTGCTCCCACTGTTGTCTCCTGTGCTGATATTGCCTGCTAATGTTGCCACGTCACTGTACGGACTCAGCTCTCCTTGACTACTATCCTTCACTGCTTATATTTAGATCATTTAAAAAACTTTTAAAATTAACCTTCACTACTCCTGTTTCTCGGTGACACGGTTCTCTTCAGTATAACTTCCATTGACTGTCTTGCTGTATTCTGGTGCCGCCGAGAACCTGTATTGCTTGCTCAAGTGCTCCAAAAGTATCGTGGCCGGCCGGAAGGTTGTAGGCCCGTATTTGTTCTTCCTCTCATGCACAATAAAGGTTTACAAAAATTAAAAAAAAAAAAAAGATAAGGAGACACGGATGAAATTCCCGTAGGTTTTTGGAGGAGAATGATGAGTTATTGTGGGCTGCTAAGTAGGAGAGTACCAAGAATTCCTTAGATGGAGTTGTTAATCAGGATTCCATTTTTCTGGCAAGCAACAGAATAAACTGCAATTTAATCAGTGTTTTAACAAAGGACATGTATCTGGAGGTACACAGGATGATGAAAATGTCACAGTTCCAGGAAAGTGGTGCATCCCAGGTACCGCAAGGGCTATCTGTGAGTTAGAAAGGAAGCACGGGGAAACACTCAGGGCCCCAAGATTAGGAGAAAGGGGTAGGGAGGGGGAATGACATGGTGACGTGGCGGCTTTAGGGCCACCCATGTTTTGTCAGCTACAGGGTTGGATTGGGATTGAAAATCGGCCCGGGCACGCCAAAACAAAAATCGGACCACATTTGCATAATCACTCCTCAAATCACTGTTTTGGCGTAATCTTAAAAAAAACTTTAGGAGGGGGGGTGTGTAAAAAAATGCATGCGTTAGTTTACACTGGTGAAACAAGTGAGGCCACTTCTACTCGGGCCCCCTGCCCCCGCTCAGTATGTGCACACATTAATGGGCCGGCCAGCGAGAGAAAGAAAGTGACACCTCTGCCTGTTGCTAAACAGAGGTAATGATCGCCCATTTGCCTCTAGAAAGGCCACTCAGACACCCACTGGGCCGCTGGCTAAACCTGTATTCGAACAATAGACAGAGCGCCCAAATGTCCCCCAGACTGTTCAAAAAAAGCAGCCCACAGCAGAACTCGGACACCGGTCCCTCAGGCATTGCCCGAATGCCCGTGTTACCAATCCGACGCTGGTCAGCTACTACGGCGTCCATTGCACTTTACGTTGTGCCTGCCGTCAAGCTGAAGGGAATTTCAAGAGCTCCTGAATTTGGGACGAGGTTATTGAAGGCCAGTGCTTTTAGTGAGCCGGGTCCTGCATGTGCTCAGCACCAGCAGTTCTAAAAAGCAGGTGCTGAGACGGGTCCTTAAGGGCTCTCAATTTTTGCCCGGCCTCACCCTCAGGATGGGAAAAAAATCTTAACTCTGCAGCAGTACCACTCTTCACTGCCTTTGATGTAACTTTAAAGATATTCGCTATAGTTCTTTTACAGCCTCTTCATTTCAAAACTGAAACATTTTCAATATTATATTCAACAAAGCCATAGTTGTTGCTTATTTATCTTATGCAACTAACAACCATTGAGAAAGCCAATAGTCCTGGCTTGTTGTAGCTATAATGCTAATTGTATTATATATCTGGATACAATGACAGAAACAGCAAAATGCCAGTCATCATACCATGCTAAGCACAGATTTTTAGTTTACTTTAAGCCATGCCCTTAATTACATTGGCCACGCCCCTTTGAGAGACCCACCAGTTTTTTCATGCCCTGTTGGAGGCCTACTTTTTTTGCTGAAAGTGGAAATTGTTCTCATTTCGGGCACAACACTGCCTTAATTATGCCAATATAAGGCACTCATTTTTTAATTAAAGAGTGTATTGATTCGTTTTTGGAAGCTGTGGGATTGCTCCCCCCCTGGCATCAATCACACTTGGGCCACCCTGAGCAGGATGGGGAGGGGCTGCTACTGCTCCCTCCCTATGGTGTCCTCTGAAGAACAGTGACTCCAGTGCCAAGTCAGACAGGTATTGGACAAAGAGTTCTGAAGGAGCCAGGGTCCATTCGGAAGAAGGTGGTCGAGTGGACCTAGCCGGCCTTGGTTTGGATCATGGCTGTGGCAAGTATTTGGCGACACCACGCAGTAAGTCTGGTGTGATGTCTGGGATGCCGAGCGAGATGGGTGCACCAGTGAGAGGGTCCTGACAGACATCCATGTCAGTATGGTACCACTTCCTGATGGATGCGAGAGGTGCGGCCGCTGCAGGTACCAACCCGCATGACGGCTGGGAATCCCTATGGCTACCATTTGAGTAGAGTGGGGGATGGAGTGCTCTGGACTTCAGGCTCAATTTCTTCCAACGAATCATCGGAAAGCTAGTGCTGCAAGGCTCAGGTTTTGTGCGAACAGCCTACAATACACAATGGCAGAACACGGCCCCAGAGGAGCTTGGGAGGCCTGCCAGAGACACTTCGATGGCAAAGAGTTCTGCAGTGCGGGGTAGACTCCTTGTTGCTGGCTTACTCTCCAGGAGGGTTGTTCTTGAAAAAGAATTCTGAATTTGGACAGTGTCTGAGGTAACAGAAGAAGCTGTATGGGGCTATCAGTGATGTGGGTGGGCCTGGAAGGGTTGCAGGTGAAGAAAGGGGGCAAAAAAGTTGGTATAGGTAGTGGGGCATAGGGCTGCTCGAGGGTCAGTTGTGATAAGTATCATGGAGCCAGCAGTGCCTAATGAGGGGTCGTGGCGGGGTGTGGCGAAGAGCCATGGGATGCTTCGGCTATGGATGGAGACCTGTCTGGTGTGGGCAACAGTGACAGCCTTTTCTTCAGGGGTAGAATGGTCTGATACTGGCATAGGATGAGCTCAGGACTATGGTGGCCATAGTTCAGAAGAGGAAGTGGTTGAGGGTGAGTCTTCTGACAGAGGGGGGGGGGGTTATCCTGGGCTGGAAGGTGGATGTCTGGGCAAGAGACACAAGCTGGAATGACATGGACCGGATCAGCATTGGGAAGATGGCAAGTGACTAAGGTGAGAAGATAGCCGGTGCACCCAGCGAGTGGGGACAGGATGTGATCATGGTGAAGACTGGGTGTACTCCTGGGGGTGATTGTCAGGTAGAATAGAGGGGTCAGGGATATTGGGAGTTCCGGAGGTTTTGGTGATGCAGGGGATTTCAAGAGGATGAAAAAAGTAAGGTGAGAACCGTGGGTACCGTACTGTATTGCGCAGCAGGTAGGAGAAGTGGAAAACCAAGGCGTGACAGCAGGGAGCTTTGGTGATGCAGGGCAGGGCTCAACAGCGGGGTCAAGTGCAGGACAGACTGCGGTGGTTGGTTCAGTAGGGTTGGCAGGCTCCATGGGGCTGTAGCCATGACAAAGAGGAGTGATGTGGTATTGCTGTATGTGCGCTTAAGTGGCCTCCTTGGGAGAGTCTTTTTATGTAGACCACCAAGAATAAGATTTGCTCAAATAAGTATATTGATTGGTTTAAGTTGCCGCATAGGGCGATTGTAAGCAAAAACGGCTTGAATACAGAGGCAAGGGGACTAGCTAAAGGCCAAAGAAGTCCAACAATAACATTGATACCTGGATGGTGGCAGTCACTATTTTCAGCCTCCCCTTCGGCTCGTCATTCAGCCTCAAGGTACCGACGGACAGAGCGGTGCCTTATCTGTCCGAGCAGTTGCCGGGTGAGGTGAGTTCCACTTCCCACACACAGTTGGGAAAGACCTATTACATCACCAGAACAATACTGAGAAGATGTGGTAGGATAGTTCTGTTATGTTCACTTTATTGTTTATTTTCCTTAGTTCAGCACATATTATAGTGCCCTTGCAGTAGCAGATATTAATTCGGCCCTGACGAATGCCAGTGACCTTTCACATTATAGGCAGAAACGTGTTGGCCCTCTTATATCTTACCTTGTTTTCTACCAAGCAAGTTAAACAGTGATTCTTTCACACTGTTATCTCACTATTTTTAATCTGACGTCCAGGCAAACGCTAATAAAGGTCTTTGTTTGCCTTGATAGCCATTTTAACACACTTCACTTCATTTTATTTTTTTGCACTGCACATATCAGCCTCACCTTCTGGTCTAACAACTGTGGTGACCATACCATGGTTCAGTGATGCGTCGCTAAATTACAACCGGGCGACTGCACACTTACTTTGGTATTGGAGTCCTACATGATGAGGCTCCGCCATCTGGTGGGCTGATAGGACTTAATCAGCTACAGTTGATAGTCTTTTGTTGGATTCACTTCTGTGCAAATACACCAGTGTCAATTGTCATACCTCAGCACCATTTGACTTACAGGCTTTGTTGTTATTTAGGTAGTTATACAGGGGGTATTAGCCTGTTTTGTCGTTAAACATTTCCCTCGGACCCTCTCTTACGAGTTGTTTAGATAGTCACTATTTTCACCAGTATTTCATGTGAAATGGCACCCGAGTGGAGTATGTCCTTATGGAAGTACATGGATGCCATTAGGGCAGCTAGGGCAATATTGGTGGCTTTGGGTAGTTAAGATATGACGAGCAGTTTAGGGCATGGAAGAGCACCACGTTGACGAAACCATGGAGGAATACTGATCAAGAAGGAGCTTTGGCTATGAGACCTGTGGAAAAAGCCAAACTATGAGAGGACTGTCTTTTCCCAACCAGCCCTTTCCGAGTTGCCCCAGAGTGGGTTGGTGGGATGGGCAAGCAACCCCCAGGGGGACCTGCTAAAACTTTAACAAGGGACCCTGTTATAGTTTTGCCATGACTATTCCAGGTGGAGCGGTAAACACACCTTGCTGCAGTGCCCAGCAGGGGGGAACCTGGTAGGTGCGGGCAGGTGGGATGACAAAGGAGTGGTGTCCAAGTGCAGATACTCTGTAGGCAATGCCACGGTGGTTGAAGAGATATCCTGACAGTGCATGGCGGCTTTCAGGTGGAAGGGCTTTCATTTTGATTTTTGCATACCTTACTCAGGTCCCCGAGCAGGTCAACAACCAGACCATCTGCAGTGCTGCAAAGAGATGGAGGAGCTAGTGTGGCAAAAGCTGTGAAAGAAGTGAGTCAGGATAGTATGGCAGGGCTACTTCTGATTTCTCAGTTGAGGAACGTGATGTTGTGCCTGCTAGGGGTAGTGACAAAGAAAGCTCAAGAGGAGTTCAGGCTGATAAACCATGGCCTGACAAGGGATCTGTGAATGATTTTTTGACCAGGTGTAGTGTTCAGTGTCATATACAAGTATAAACATTCAGTTGGTGCGGAGGTGTAGGGCCAGTCGGAACTGGACAAAGTGGATATTCAATCAACTTTCATCTTCTGCCAGTGCACCCAGATGAATTCCACTTGTTGGGAATACAGTTTCAGGGTGGAGACTTTGTTAACAACTGCATACCCTTGTAGTGAGAAGCACAGTATTAAGCAGACTGGACTACTGTAACACCCTGTATTTGGGGGCTCCACAGTATGTCTTCTAGGAGCTGCAGAGAGTCCAGTCGGCAGCAGCAAAATTGGTGTTAAATAGGCAATGCAGATCCTCCACTACTCTTGCTTTGAGAGATCTCCATTGGTTGCCTATCAAGGAAAGGGTTCATTTTAAATCACTCTGTTTGGTGCACAGACCAGTAAACGATCTGGGCCCAGTCCCACTACAGGAAAAATGTACCTGGTACCTGCCCAGAAGGCAGCTCCGCTCCTCCAGCGCAAGTCTGCTGGCAATTCCTAGATTCAAGCGTTCTAGGATGGGGGGAGGACCTTTAGTGTGGCTGCTGCCCATCTTTGGAACGAGCTACCTCAGAGTATTAGGCAAATCAACTATTTAATGGAGTTTGGAGAGAGCCTGAAAACATGACTCTTCCCCTAGGCGTGATCATTCGCATGATGCCTTGGCTCTTCCCCAAGGCTGGATCATTCGCATGATGGTCACTTTCCTAGTCTGAGCGCCAAGATACCGGTATGGCGGCAGTTTGCGCTATATAAGAACTTTTTACATTACATTCATATGGGATGTTCAGTTGTGGTTGGAGTGTTTGAAACATTTAGGGGCAGATTTACAATTCCTGGCGCATCCCTGCAAATCAGCAGGGATACGCCAGGAAACTTGCGACACACATCACAATCCTTGCACCACCACGGGTGCGCCGCATTTACAATGCGGTACTAAAGGGAGTGGTGATGGACGGAGCATCTGAACCAATCAAACACTCACACCCAGTCAACAGATCTGGGTGTAATCCATCACAATGAGGCGCATCATGGCACAAGGAAATGCAGATGCGTGTCACATCTGCCGTCATAACTTTGGCGCAGTGCTGGAGTTGTGTCGTGGGCGCGACGCAACTCCAGCACTGTGCCAACCCGGCCTATCTTTCACATGGTGCGTCACACCTTACGCTTGCTTCAAGGAGGTAATGAACGGTTTAATTGATGAGCTACTGTAGGGACGTAGGTGTGAACTGTGAATGGTGCAAAAGATGTTGGGTCATTTGAAATTTGTATGTAGGCTGATAGCCCTGGGGCATGCTTTCTGCAGAAGCAATGCCTTTGCAATGTAAGGGGCAGTAAAGCCACATCGCAGGATATGTTTGTCCATCTGAGTGATGACGACTTCTTGGTTTGGAAGCACATTTTGGTGGGTTATAAAACAGTGACTATGTGACTGAAAAATTAGGTGATGATGTGGAAGGGGGAGATTTTTTCGGATTCCTCTATAGTGGGGGATTTTGGAGTATTCTGGGAGGGGTAGTGGCACCCTGAGAGCTGGCCCTGATCTTGCTGTTGGCTGTGCATCTGTGGGGTGGTGAGTTGGGGAACAGGAGGGTGACGTGTGTGTCTCACAATGCAGCAGGGGTGCAGGTGGTGGACAGGATGACTGCTTCTGATTCTTGGGTGTCAATGATTTTAAGGAGAAATGGTCTTTCTTTGCTTGCAAAAAAATATGTTGTTTTGAGCTAAGCACATTGTGAGTGTGGACAACGGAGAGGCTGATGCACTTTTTCATTCACAGTGGGAGAGGTTCCATGCTTTGGCCCCGAGTATGGTGAAGGAAGGTCTTCATGTTTGCAGAAGACTTGTTGGACATTGGGCTGCAAAGGCATATATACCCTTTAATATTTGCTGGCAATGTCTACAAAGAAGATGTATTGACAGGTCGAGAGGGAGTTCATAGCATCGGTGTCAGACGATATGGCAGTGACAGGGTGCAATTATGGTTGATACACAAGGACAGGCTGGAATTAATTTTGGGTCAAACAGAGAAGGATATATCTCTGATTACAATACATGGCAAGCTATTCTATGGGAAGATGCAATAAGGATATAACCCATGCCGAGGAAAGCTGGGTTGGAGAGTGTTAGATGGCTGACTGCATGCCAAGGTACCCAGTGTAAGGTGTCCGATTTTGGTCAGGGTCCTGCGGGCAACAGTACAGCAGGTGAGAGTTCCATGCACTTCCCCTAGTAGGTGCAACTCTTTAGAGCGCTATTTAGTTTGATGTTCTTTGGCACCTTTAGGATTTCAGAGTTGGTCGGTGGGAAAGGAAGTTTGGGGATGTTGTTGGCCAACCTGGTGTGGCATACAAAGGCTTTCAAGGTTTGTTTTATGCAGTATAAGATTGCGCAAAGGGATTAGGGGCAGTTTTGCGCTTACATGTTATGGTGAGGCATGGTTTGCCTTCGGTTGCATTTGTGGGCCTTTTTTGGAGCTAAGGTCCTGGGTGAGGGTCCCATTTATTTTGCACAATAACGGTTCTGCGGTAAGCTAGGGCGGCAAGTGCTGGGTTTTCGGCTGGGGATGGTGGAAGATAGACCGAAAGGTTTTGGTAGTGTTTCCAGCAGGTTATGGGGAAGACAGACTGAGTGGTTTGGGTAGGTGGTGGAGCTGTTGTGTGTTCAGCAATAAATGAACTAACAGGTTATTTCCTTTATTGGCAGATGCTCCTTGTGCAGAGTATCACCAGTGAGATATATGCATCTGCAGGCACTCCTTGGTGAGTGGGCCGAGATGTAGGCCAGGAGGTAATATGTAAGCAACCAGCTGGGGCTGAAAAAAATGGTGCCAAGGTGCATTGGTTTAGCGTTGGTGGGATGCATGGTGGAGACAGAGAAATAACCAATATTTAAAAAACTTGACTAGGTCACTGGAAGGGTGGATGAAATACCATAAGAATCTCTAAGTTAGTGGGAATAGAAATGACACAGGAGGGTCTTTCTGATGGCGGACCTTCAGGATTCAAGGGGACTTAATCAGACAACTTAAAACGGCCACTGGGAGCATTTACACAGTGATGAAAGGAGGGGGCGGGGCCTGAGGTTACGTGTGCAAACACGCCCAGTGGCGCGTTTTAAGTTGGGGAAATAATTCCCCTTTAATCCTGAAGGACCCTGGGGGCCAACTAGCCCATCAGGTGCTTCCAGTAAGCGCCACTGTGCTGCGTTGCAGAGAGGTGGTGCAGGCCGTGCCCCTTTTTACATCTCTCTGCTACGCAGCTCTGTGGCGCTTACTGGATGTACCTAGTGGGCTAGTTGGACCCTAGGGACCATCATAATTGAAGGGAAATTATTTCCCCAATTTAAAACGCGCAACAAGGCGTGTTTGCACAGTGGTGAAGGGAGGGGATGGTGTAGGAAGTGCTCCATATATACTGGACCGAAGCAAAATCAGCCGAACTATGAATTCCGATTTACTCACCTGTTATCAGGAGAGACCTCAGTCAATCAATCAATCAATCAATCAAAACATTTGTATAGTGCGCTACTCACCCGGAGGGTCTCAAGGAGCTTGAGGGAGGGGGGTCCGCTACTGCTCGAACAGCCAGGTCTTGAGTTGCTTCCTGAAGGAGAGGTTTTCTTGGGTCAGGCGGAGGTGGATGGGGAGAGAGTTCCACGTCTTGGCAGCCAGGTAGGAGAAGGACCTTCCTCCCGTTGTGGCACGCCGGATGTGGGGGACGGCGGCGAGGGCGTGGCTGGTCGATCGTAGCTGGCGGGTGGGAGTGTAGAAGGTCAGGCGGTCGTTGAGGTATCTTGGGCCTTGGTTGTGGAGAGCTTTGCGTGCGTGGGTGAGGAGTCGGAACGTGATTCTCTTGCTGACGGGGAGCCAGTGCAGGTTTCTCAGGTGTTCGGAGATGTGGCAGTGTCGGGGAATGTCCAAGATGAGGCGTGCTGAGTCGTTCTCAGTGCTGCATCTTTGAGCCCAGTACTGATCCTGAAAAGTAATTCTAACCGTATTTACCAGTAACTTGGATTTCCTTCCATAGGCTAACATTGACTGGTTTCACTTGGAAATTCTTTTAAGTGTCGATTTTTGAAACTTACAAATATTCCTCTAAAATCAGCCGAACTACGAATTCCAATTTACTCACCTGTTATCAGGAGAGACCTCAGTGCTAGATCTTTGAGCCCAGTACTGATCCTGAAAAGTAATTCTAACCGTACTTATCAGTAACTTGAATTTCCTTCTATAGACTAACATTGACTGGTTTCACTTGGAAATTCTTCTAAGTGTGGAGTTTTGGAACTTACAAATATTCCTCTAAAATCAGCCGAACTACGAATTCCGATTTACTCACCTGTTATCAGGGGAGACCTCAGTGCTGCATTTTTGAGCCCATCACTGATCCTGAAAAGTAATTCTAACCGTACTTACCAGTAACTTGAATTTCCTTCCATAGGCTGATATTGACTGGTTTCACATGGACATTTGTTTTAGTGTGGAGTTTTGGAACTTTAAAATATTGATCTAAAATCAGCCAGACTACGAATTCCGATTTACTCACCTGTTATCAGGAGAGTCTTCAGGGCTGCATCTTTGAGCCCAGTACTGATCCTGGAAAGTAATTCTAACTGTACTTACCAGTAACTTGAATTTCCTTCCAAAGGATCTAATTGCCTGCTTTTTGCTGAAAAAGTTTTCTAAGTGTGTCAATGGTTTCAAATATGGTACTCCATATTTTATGATGTCACTGACCACGTTATAAAATGATGTAATATGTGACATCATCAGCAGTGGAGTGTGTATGTGTGTGTGTGTGTGTGCGTGTATATATATATATATATATATATATATATATATATATATATATATATATATATATATATATACATATACACAGAATTTGAAAAGTGCAACATTCACCGGAAGGTATCTTGGCGGTGAGGTTCTAGGGCCAGAGAACCACTTTAAACATGCAGAAAAAATGTGTTAGCAGGCTACTAATACCTGGTAGCCTTAGACTGAAATTTGTTTCCAACAGAAAGTAAACAAATATTGTAATGGTTTCCAACATAATGCAAACAAATATTGTTATATAGCATTCTAAACAAAGTAAAAATGCACATGTTTATTCAAGTCTATGTTGTGCGAGAGGTTTCAAAGGAAGGTAAGTATGTTGAAGCTAAAACGAGCCCAGAGAGGTATTTTGATGCTTCATCAAGCGTTATAATAAGATACAACTTATATTATATAGCAGGCTTGTGGGAGGGAAAGTGTAAGCATCTTTCGTGATAATGCAAATGTTGACTTTACAATGTAATTTAAAAGACCCAGAAAAGGAACTTTGGGCCTCAAAAATGAAGAATGCATGTAATAAAAATGGGTGCAAACAGTGCACTGAGTTTTAACTAATGCATTGGTAGTTTGCAAACTGACTTTTAAAGAATGCATTTGAAGTTTGCAAACCGACCTATATAATAAATGGGTGGTTCACAAAATACTGAATCATAGTGGGTCGCAATTCGACTTATCTCTTAACTTTTAATGAAGTACGCCACAAATTGAGACCCACTATTATTCGCTGCCGTCACTTTAGCTGCTAGGTTGGGAGGATCATAACTTGTCATGGTTTTGAAGGGATCTTCCAAAGAGAGTGGCTATGGTATTGCCAAACAATCAAAAGAGAATTGCACCACGTACAGCGAGAAAAGAGGTTGGGAATTGTTTTTCAAAATGGTGTAAATAAGGAATAATAGAACCCTCTCTATGCCTTTCACCTGTTGGTGTCATGCAGTAGAAAGAAGGTGGGATATTTTGGGTATAGATTTGTGCAATATTAATAGAAGCATTCGGGTTGGTTGTCAACCTCTCCTACATAAAAAAGAAATGGTCAAAGCATTGAGAATAGCTCATTTGTTTGCCATAAGATTTAGATTACGTATAACTCCAGAGGATATTGCATGCAGATTCAGGAGCTTCTTCTCATAGGTAAAGGTGCACATGGGACTTGCAGCCAGATTCATGAAGCCGAAATCGGCTCGCAAAGGGCCAGATTTTGAGAATCTGGCCCTTTGCGAGCGCTATTTTTGCATTTGGGATTCATCATCCCAAATGCAAAAATCGCAATTCTAAAAATAGCTAAATTGCGAATAATTGCATTTAAGGAATCTCAATTTGAGATTCCTTAAATGCAAATCATGGACAATTTTAAAATTGCAAATTCGCAATCTGGGGCCGCTATTTACCGCTAAGTCTAACTACGTGGTAAATAGCGAAAACTTCGAAAAATGCACTTTAGTGCATTTTTCTAAGTTGTATGTTACACACACACATGTCCTTTGGACATGTGTGTGCGCAACACCAGTGTACATTACCATTTCAGGGGTGCAACAGGGTGTCCTTTGGACACCCTGGCACCCTTGAAATTGCTTCCTTATTTGCGAATCGCTATTTGCTAATCGCAATTAAGGAATAACTCTCCATTCATTCCTATGGGCCTTTAGGCCCATAGGAATGAGTGGGACAGCCATTCCTTACTTGCAATTAGCAATTAGCGATTCGCAAATAAGGAAGCTGTAGAAATCGCAAAAAATATTGCGAATTCTACATGCATCCCGTTTTGCGAGTCTTTAATAGCGATGCCTTAAAAATTGCTATTAAGGGCTCGCAAAACAGGACTTTGATGAATCTAGGGGTTGGTCACGTGTAAACCATTACTGCGTCTAAGTGTAAATGTACACATATAAAATAAAAGTTAATAAAAAAAAAAAATTTTAAAGTGTCAATGTACACGTTTTTACTATTCCCATTTCTGAGTGTAGATTTACACCGAAGTACAGACTTACATATCTACTTCTTCTTTCATAGTATTCTTGCTCCCTCTCTCATCCATCTTTGATATTGTATTACCTGTTAATATAGCACACCTATCTGGTATAGCTGCACCATAAAAGACTATAAATAAACTCAGAAGGACTTGAATGGGAGATTAAAAAACATAGGACCTCGATTGTTCTTCTCGTCAAATGGACCCGGTTGATTAGAGCGTTATTTTATTTCCAAAACAGATTGTCTGCAAAATTCATCGGTGTTCTTGGAATAAGACAATGATCGCTGTCTACATGCTGTGACGCCCTGTATGGGGTTGTAAGCGCTATATAAATGCAATTGTCGCCTCTCATTTTTCTTTTAAATGACCCTCTTCTTCCTTAGCCATCCTCTGCATACCTCTTTTCGCTGGGCACACCCTCTCTAATTCACTGGCACGTTTTGCAGTTCTACAATTTTCACACAACTCTTGTCAAAGATCACAACATCCTGTATTGTAGATTTCATATCCCTTTATTGATGCTTACATGCAGTTACACCTGTTTCTTTTGTATTAGAGGTGCAAATCATGTGCTTTGCATGCCTGTCAAATTGGAGAATGCACAATATTCATTATTTTAAAAAGTCACATCTCTGCAACCTAACATCATCCAACCTCTTCTAGCTCATCTATAAACCGCACCAAACATCTGCTCTAATGTTAACATCTAACTCCTATTAACTAACTCCTATTAATTTACTTTACTACTAAGAAGCGTGAATGGATGCATGGAATGGTTCTCTTAAGCACACAAGATTAACCACAAAAACCAACAGTAACAATACTGTACTAACAACTAACTTTGGGTCCGGACCAGCGTGCTTCCCGGTGTAAAGCGCTGCAAAGTCTCGTCAGGGATAGTATGTGCTACATACATGCTATTACAATTTAAATCGGGTTATGATAAAAGAATAGTTGCATATCTACAATCACCTATCTTGATCGAAAAGTGATAATCGACGACTTTCATAGCTGTAACGCACAACATATACAGTGATGGCGCTACTGCTCCAGTAACTTCAAATCAGATTTTAATTCATGGAGAAAGGAGACGTTAACAGGCGCATCCATTCGCCGAGGCAAAGGGGACTTACCCATCTTGTTGGTGTTTATGGAAAAACTATTGTGAAGGGTAAACGAAAGGCTTACTGTGAAATTAACTCAACAACAACCTTGCTTCTGCTGGTTTAAGATACCATCTCCCTACA
Source organism: Lissotriton vulgaris (assembly GCF_964263255.1). Lineage (NCBI taxonomy): Eukaryota > Metazoa > Chordata > Amphibia > Caudata > Salamandridae > Lissotriton > Lissotriton vulgaris. The sequence goes on from NC_141698.1 coordinate 109,813,467, forward strand.
TAACATAACATGCACAGGAAAGTGGTCTCTCAGAAGCTGGGGCGGATGAGGCACAAACATAGAAGTAGGACACACATTTTGCAGCCGCCTAAGTCTAGTATAATGTCGACGAAAAACCGGGTCCAGAGAAGTTTTAAGGAATGGGCTGGTGCACAGGGCCAGTTCTGGCCCTGTGCACCAGCCTTTCAGAGGCCTTGCTGATAGTGCCAGTTCTGTTCTGCAGAGAGTTTTGCCCTGATGACTTGAATAACTCTTTAACAAGATTGTTTTAAATATAGTTTTTCTATAATTAATTTTTAATGTGGGTGATGTGTGAGAGTCTAGCATGGACATTCTGCAGAGTAATGTGTTTATGTTTCAAGCAACATTCATTAAAAAAGTTTCTTTTCGATAAAAACAGGACTTCACATATGAGAAATGGGGGGGTGTCACAGAGATTATTTGCAGTGATATTAGTGAGCTGCTGCTGTGTTACAATATTAAAAACGCACATCAATAGATGTAAACAGATTTAGGGGTATATTCACAAGAACGTGTGCTAAACATCATCAAAAAATGCTAATGCAACTTTACACATCGCAATTTATTGCGGGAAAATAACCCTGTGTCAACGTGGAATTCACAACAAGGCAGTACCATGCAATAGTCAGCTGAAACCGCGGCCAATGTCTGCGATAGAAACACCTCGATAGGGATAAAAACACAAACCTCAACGTGAAAAAACACGCGATGGGCCAAAGTGCGATGAGGAAATCAGTGATAAGCAGCGCTAGACCTGAAATACGCATATGGCAGGCGGGAATAAGCACAACAAAAGCCTGAAAAAGAAAGACAAACCAAACAGAAAACAACAGCCAAGCAAAATGGAGGCAACCCGAGCCACCAGACAACCCCACAAGCTCCGTTGGCAGCAAAACATTGTAAATGGCAGGCCATCTTGGACACTGTGAATGCAGCCTGAGAGCGGAGGAGGATAATGGAAGAAAACCAGAACATCCAGAATGATGCTAAAGGCACAAACAAGCAGAAACACGCCAACAACAAGAAGGCAGGAATGCACACCGGAGGTGGGAGTCCAGCGCCACACCAGGAGATGGATGGCATGGCGGAAATGGTGTCCACCACATCAGTCTGGAGATGGTGGCAGGACTCGGGGACCGGAAACTGCCGAAAACAACAGACACAATAGCAACAGGGAGAGGAGCCAGCAGGGACTGGGGGAATGGGGGAGATGGGCACAATGGCACACATGCACAATTAAGCACAGCACAACTGCAGACAAACCATGCCCAAGAGTAACAACACCAACCAAGAGCACAAGTCACACAACCCAGCAATATCACACCATTGAACAAGCACAGAAGTGAAAACCACACTGCCTGAAAGGCAGAAGGGTGAGCCAAATAAGAGCTGCAGGGACATTGTCTGAATGAGGAACGTTGGAAAGCGCCCATGTCCACCTCGGGGAGTCCATCACCAACACAAATCAGTGCCAACCCGCGTTGGCTGTCCGCGTCTGGATCATGAGTCCAGGCCAATGCAGCCATGTCCACTGTCATCTTGGGACATATGACCAGATAACCAACATGCAACCAGGCATTGGGAAACGTGCAATGGGTCACATCCAGTTGTGGCTGCAGGTACCTTGTTACTCGTCCATGAACGTGAGTGCAGCTGCGTAGGCCAACATCTCCAATGAGCGATCGTTGTCCACCACATCTGACATGTCGTCAACGTAATCCATCAGCTGACCCGTACAGATGTGCTGACTCCAACCACTGGACCCAGTGTGCACCAAAGCCCAATCGGGTGGTGCCTCAATGTGCTTGCTGCAAAATATGACTCGTGCAATCTCCCAGGTCCAGTTTCCAGCCTGCATGCCAAACATCCATGCATTTTATGAGAGCAGGACGCACACCTGTTCCTTTAATTTTAACATTTTTATCCCATATTTATCCTTGCATGCGTGCAATATGCTGTAGTGCCGTGCCCAAGTAGCACTGAGGTACTAACATCATTAAAGGTCGGATTGCATGCAGTCTGCAGTAAATGCACAGCAATGTGCCATTTTGGCCATCCTTTTTAAACCATTTTCATTTTAATTCAGTCCATATAATCAAAACCTTTGTTCCATTGACATTTCAACCTATGCGACGGGACCACACACGCCGTGTACACGTTATTTTCAAGTTTCTACTGTTCAAATGGTGTCACTCTGGACTTTTTCCAAGAACATGATTGAAGCGTGAATTCATTTCAGGCAGTGTTTATTCAAATAAAATAACCCAATGCATTTCGGGCTTCACGCCCTTCTTCGGGGGTCACTGTAAATAATCATAAAGCAACACAATTAACAGACTGTTTACACCAACTTTCACGTTTTGCAATATCAAACCTCATGCAACAACGTTTATATAGTGTGTTCTGTGGAAAGGAAAAAATGCAAAATGCGTTTGGCCCAGGGCCCCCAAAAATCCTTAAGATGTTCCTGCCCGGTCACATTTTGTAAATGAAAATAAGTGAAATCAGACACTACTACAGTGGCCAGTTATCACCCTGATTAGGTCTTACGTTTCCGCCTAGTTATACGGAGACATATGTAGATGATCAACTCCCGTAAGACATTTCTAGTACGGAAAAAATTCCTCACCCCTGTCAATCTGGCCATGAAATATTTGTTTCCTTACTTTGTAGCTGTAGTGATATTCAGCATACAATCAAGACACAACTGTCTTCTATCTCAGTCTTCTAGGTAAGTAGTAAGTAAGCTAATTATTGTTTAGTTAATTAAACCAGTAACAATGTTACATATAGACCTTCAACATTATTTCAATTAAAATGTAATACCATACAGTACATGTTTTTCCATCTTCTCAATAATATCAATATACTTATTCCTTCACGAATCTTCAGTAATATTGTTTATTATTATTAATGGTTATACTAAAAGTAAATGTTCTATCTCAGTCCACAACATTTGCCACTTACCTCGATAGTTCTTTTGGACAAAATGGAACAGTCCGTCTATGTCGCCTCACTGGCCCTGTACATCATTTTGGCAAATGTCACGTCCGAATCATGGGCCATATTTGCAAGAACCTTGTTAAAATGATCGCCGTTTTAGCGGCAGTTTCCTGTCGCTAAAACGGCGATAATTGGCTTGATAATATGCGTTACAGAATTCCAATAGAAGCCCAGGTTAGATGCGCAGGACATCTAACTGGACTTGTATTGGAATTCTATAACGCATATTAGCAAGCCCATTATCGCAGTTTTAGCGGCAGTTTACTGCCTCTAAAATGGCAATAATTTTAACGAGGTTCTTGCTAATATGCCTCCACGTTTCTTCTCTGATGAGGTGCCGCGGAGCTCTCCTCGATCTAGGGCCAGATCTCCTCTTCTGGCCCCAAGTCAAGTATGCAGCTTTTCATAACTGAAAGTTTTCCAGGTCCAAGCTTTAATGCTTTTTCAGTCCAGGATTTTTCCTTTGAAATCTTGGACGCGTAGTCCTGTTTTATTATGTAATGCACAAGACAACAAGTCCCAGAATTGAAAGAAAACCTTAGACTGGAGCAGCACATCATGCCTTATCTGGAAAACTTAGCAGGGCTGTGTTTTTGAAGCTGACTATATTAAGGTTTAAAAGACATTCTCCGTTTATTTGACATTTGAGTGTCGTGTTTTGAGGCGGCCTCCACATGGCTGGTGGACACCCATCTGTTGGTCGATGCTTCTAGAACAGAAGTAGCTCTCTTTGGGTATACGTGAGCTACATCATCATCATAAGTTCATATTCCACCGTCGTGGAATAAGCAAAGATGTCTGCACTGTTATCCTGTGGTCCATACAGAGAATGTGAAGTGACGCTGATCGCTGCTGATGGACAGTTGTGCAGAAACCTGGGCGATACATTGTTGAGAGGCGAGGCAGGACCAATAGCATAACCAGTGAGTGATGGACCCTGGTCAAAGAAGGTATGGACACCTTAGCTCCTGTCTGAATTGTAAAAGATGCAATATTCAGGGTTGAATGAGCATCTGAGCTCAGGCGCAACTGCACCTGTAGCACCCATGGAAACTACACCCCTGGAAGGGCTGGACCAATGAACTTCGGGGAAGGGAGGTAGATGTTCAAGACTTACGAGAGGAGATGTTATTGCTCTCATGTCAGAAGCGAGTGGGAGTGGCAATCGTCTACAGACTCAACTACTGGGATCATCCTCATTTGATAGGATGTTTGGTCTGAAAGCATATGCATGACTCCTCTTCTTAATGTCTTCATGTTAAAGGATTATTTCATTGTGCCCTCTTGGAACACCCTGGTGCAATCTAATAACCTCTGTTCGTAGAATTCAAATATCATCGACGCCGAATAGGAGTAGCTGGGGGAGATATCTGTTACTCTTGCCTTGTGTTTTGTTGCCTTTGAAACGCCCTTGATACCCCCAGTCACAGGGTTCCTCTGGGAAGTAGAACAAGTGGTCTAGGGTACTTTCTAATTCCAAATAGTTTGTGAATGCAGATGCAATCTACAATGCAACCTAGGTACTAACAGGTTACATTGCAAATTTCACATTTAAATGGTCTGGGCGCAGCTGCTGCTCATCCATAGGGGCTGCGGGGCAAAGCCTCCTCACCTTTTGCTCCTCAAGGAGAGTGTCTGTCAGGTTGAGCAAAGGTCAGCCTGACAGACAGCCTTCGTTTTCAGGTCAGGCAGTGAGGAGCAAGACATGCGCTAAATGCAGAGGCCCCTGGCTGCTTGAGCTGAACTTTGCTGGGCTGAGGATGTCACAGTTCCTGTTGGCGTGACCTCCTCAGCTCAGTAAAAGTCCTTGAGGCCATCCCCTCATGATGAGGGGGAGCGTCACTCATAGCCTCGTGTGGTGTTAGCGCTCCAGCTGCGCTAGCGTGTGTGTGACGTAACACGCAAGGGGACGACAGCGCGAGGGTGTGCGCATGCGCGAATGGCGGTTCACGCCTCGGGAGAGCCAGTCGGAGCGCGATCTTGGTAAGACGCCGGGCGCTCTTCCTGCAAGGTGAAACGTTGTAATAAAATCTTGTGTACCACCAATCCTGCAGCAGTCTGGTTATTTGGGTGCACTCTGAGACCCCACAGTGGCGACGAGGAGTGGGATCTTTCCCTACAGACACTACCCTGAAAACAGTGGACGAGAAGGAGGACCCAGGACGCGCCAACTGACGCCACCAGCCTACAGAAGGGAGGTGAAGGCGGAATATCACCACAGGATGCACAGGAAGAGCGTGGCAGTGGCGCAAAGGTCAAGACAACACACACACCACGGTCCAGGAGCCAAGCAATTCATTGACCTGCACAGAAGCAGGGTAGGAAAGTGGCAGAGTCCCCACCTAGCCCTGGCGGAAAAGGGGGACCACGTGGAAGGGGGAAGAGGAGAATCCTGTCCCAACACGTCGCAAGAAGAGAACGCCAACGTGCCGGGCAGCCCCAGGAACCGGGGAGGAAACAACAGCGCGCCTGGCAGCCCCAGGAACCAGGAAGGTGAGCCAGAAAGACAGGCCAGAATGAGCAACCAAGCGTCCTCACTCACGGCACCGATCCCGTTCCTACCCAAGCCAGGTGAGCCCCAGATGAAATGGGAAGACTGGAGGGAGTACTTCAAGAAGTACCTTGAAGCCCTGGAAGACGAAACTGGAGAGGAATTCCCCAGCGCGAGAAGGAAACAAATACTGCTACATAACCTGGGCCCGGAAGGAATACGAGTGTTCACGAACATAGCGACGACACCTCGACAAGCAGCCGATGCGGATGTCTTCAAGCAAGCTCTAGAAGACCTAGACGCTCCCAGCGGTATGTGTCTCCATTGATCGGTTCAACTTTCAACAAAGGAAGCAAGGGGAAGGAGAATCGATCGACGACTATGTGGCAGCCCTAAAAAGACTAGCCATCACGTGCAAGTATGGGACGCTTGAAGAAGACTTTATCAAGGACCAAATCGTGATGCACACCACCAATAAGACTGTACAGGACAAGCTGTGGGCTCACGGAGAAGCGACATTAAAGGAAGTAATCGCGATGGTGAAGAAAGCCGAGCTCTCAAAGTGTTGTGCTGAAGCAGCAAAGAGAGAAAATGCACAGAGGATCATGGTCAACAAGGTAGATGACGCTGAGCCATCAGGAAGACACATGATGGCGCCCGGAGACAGCAGAGGAACAAACAAGTGGGCGGGAAGACCAGGACAGTCGGGGAAGCAGACCTCGTACAGCAAGTCCACGTGCTACAGATGTGGAAGCACTAACCACGCAGCCCAAGACAAACGCTGCCCGGCTTTCCGCGCAAAATGCATGTTCTGTGGTCTGATAGGACATTACGAGAAGGTATGTCAAAGGAAAGAGAAGAAATCAGTGGTAAAATACGTAGCGCAAACGCAACCGGAAGAAGAAGCCGACGAAGAATCAGATGAAGATGACAGAGTGCTATGTATTGAGGAGCAGGTGTTAGGCATAGACATCAAGCGCTCCGACAAACCGCGTGCAGACATGCTGATAGGGGGAGTGAAGATCAGAATCGCGATAGACTCAGGATCCCCGTACACCATTGTTCAGAGGTCGGTATGGGAGGAAGAATTCAAACCCAGCCTGGGTTCCAATTTGGAACCACCCAACATACGACCAGTGTCATACACGAGCAACCCGATCCCTTTGGTAGGGTACCGGAGCCTGAAGTTCGAATTCAGAGGGAGAACAGCGATATCTAAGTTGTACGTGGCAGAGAAAGGCCCCTCGGTTCTAGGATGGAGTGATCAAGGGGACCTTGGAATCAAACTGGATCCAGGAGGCAAAGAACAAGTGCTATTGACGGACATAGAGAATTGGCCGGACCTGGAGAGAGTGAGAAGAGATTTCCCCAAAGTCTTTGGAGGTAAAGTAGGAAAGCTGGAGAAGTTCATACATAAAATCATAGTCAAGGAGAACTCCCAGCCAGTGTCCCACAAAGTCCATAATGTGCCAATTGCAGCGAGGGAAGCGGTGCAACGAGAACTGCGCAGGCTGGAAGAACAGGGAATAATTGAGCCAATAGATAGCTCAGAGTGGTTGGCTCCCTTGGTGATCGCCAGAAGACCCAACGGCAAAGTGCGTTTATGTGTGGACTTGCACGAGTTGAACAAGTGCTTGGTAGTAGAGAAATTTCCGCTCCCCAGAATCGAAGAAATGTTGGCAAAAACGAGAGGTGTGAAATGGTTCTCCACGGTGGATCTCACGTCAGCATACCATCAGATTGATCTGCACCCGTCGAGCAGGAAACTAACGTCCTTCATCGCGCCCTACGGATGCTCTCAGTTCCGCAGGATGCCCTTTGGGCTAGCGTCCGCCTCAGCGGTGTTCCAAAAACTCATGCACCATCTGTTCAAGGATGTCGAAGGCATCCAGTACTTTCAGGACGACATCTTGATAATGGGGAAGGACCGTAAGGACCACGACAGCAAGTTGAACAAGGTACTGGGCGTACTACAGGAAAAAGGACTGACGGCGGAGTGGGAGAAGTTCAGATTAGGTATGACTTCCGTCACCTATCTAGGGCACGAGATAAGTGGTCAAGGGATCACTCCCAAAAGAGAGAATGTGAAGGCAATCTGCGATGCCAGAGCACCAGCCAACAAGGACGAGTTGCGATCATTCCTAGGAATGGCTGAGTACTACAGCAAGTTCGTCCAGCACTTTGCCACGAAAACTCACAAGTTGAGACTAATAAGAGACAAAACAACGTTCCAGTGGGACGATGAAGCGCAGAGAGAGTTTGAGGAACTGAAAGAAAACATCAGCCAGGCGGTGCCCTTACACGGACATGACCCCTCAGGGAAGACAATTCCCACCACTGATGCCAGCGAAAAGGGCTTGGGAGCAGTCCTCGCACAAGAAAGAGAAGACAACATAGTAGAAACACTCAGCTTTGCGTCCAGAGCGTTGTCCCCTACTGAACAGAAGTTAAGTGTGATCGAAAAGGAGATGCTGGCAGTCACGTGGGCTATGGGGAAGTTCCGACAGTTCCTGTGGGGTACGAGGTTTCGCTTACAGACTGACCACAAGCCTTTAGTCAAAATGCTCCCCTCAAGTGGACATGCCAGAGCCACCCCGCGTATAGCTAAGAGGACTCTTAAACTGTTAGAATACACATATGATGTGGAGTACATCCCGGGGACACGCAACAAAGTGTCAGACTACCTCAGTAGGGCCTCAGCCATGGAAGGAGCGCCCACCCCAATAGCAGAGAATGAGGAGATGGTAGCGGTGATGGAGGACACAGAAAGCTGCATCAGCATACAGTAGTGGGAACAAGCATACGAGGAGGATGGAAACATAAAAGAAGTCAAGAAATATCTTGTCAAAGGATGGCCAGAAAAGAAAAGACTAAAAGAGGTGCCCAGGAAACTGTACGAAGTGCGGGAGGAATTATCCATGAGTGACTCAGGAATCTTCCTGTATCGCAGTGACAAAGTAGGGCCTCCAGAGAAGCTGGTTCCAACCCTGCTGAACTTACTACATGAAGGTCACCTCGGCATACAGGATCACCCCCACCTCAACAGGGTATAGTCCCTTCCAGATCCTACGGGGCAGACACCCGTTTATGAAAGACAATGTGGTGTGGAGAGAAAAAACCATCGCCAGTAAATGGTCGCTGGCTGTGGTCCAGCACAATCTGGAGAAGGCCCAGAAGGTGTACTCAGAACATTACGACAAGCGAAGAAATGTAAAAGAAGCTGCCCTGGAGAGAGGGGAATGGGTGAGAGTCAAGCAGGTAGTACTGAGAAAGAAAGGAGAGAACAAGTACAGCCCACCCCTATAAGTGGAAGAAGTGTATAGCAGAGCCGCGCTACTCAGGGACGGAAAGGTGTGGTCCCAGGACGGCATGGCGAAGATCAATAAAATCGTGCAGTGGCCGGAGGAGGAAGGAAGTAGCACTCCAGATCAGAGACAGGGAGGATAGGTATAAGAAAGAGTGTCAGACGGCGAGAGCCATGGAGGAGAAGACGCGTGCATGGAGAGAGAAGTTCTGGAAAGACCGAGTGTGAAGGGGACACCAGCAACTATAGAAGCGACGACCAGGAGAAGTGAACATGGTCATAGGAGAGAAGAGGTGGGGAGCCCTGTGACCGAGGGTGTCCGCGAAGCTGCCACACCGGTAAGGCGCACGCGAGCTGGAAGAGTGATAGTCAGGCCTACACATCTCAGAGACTTTGAGTGAGAGGACATGGACTTTGAACTGTATTTACTGTTGTATAAAAAAGAGGAGATATGTGGTGTTAGCGCTCCAGCCGCGCTAGCGTGCGTGTGACGTAACACACAAGGGGACGACTGCGCGAGGGTGTGCACATGCGCGAACGGCGGTTCGCGCCTCGGGAGAGCCAGTCGGAGCGCGATCTTGGTAAGACGCCTTGCGCTCTTCCTGCAAGGTGAAACGTTATAATAAAATCCTGTGTACCACCAATCCTGCAGCAATGTGGTTATTTGGGTGCACTCTGAGACCCCACACCTCGGACCTGTACACTTAAGTTTTAAGCCATGAAGTGCCCAGGGCAGAGTGTCAATCACTGACACCTCGTCACAGAGTGGGGTGGGGTCAGTAGTCTCACCAACTCGATCCCATCTTGTGACGAGGTTGGGACTGCTGCCTTCCGTAGGGAAGACAGCAGTCCCATCCCTCCTGGGACCTTCAAGGCAGAGCTGCAGGTAAGTGTTTTTTTTTAATTAATGTATGGTGTGTGTGTGTCTGTTGGGATATTTGGTAATGAGTGTTGTGAATGGATCTGTGTGCATGTAAAAAATGCATGTGTGTGTGTGTGTGTGTGTGTGTGTGTATGTGTGTATGTGTGCATGTGTATCATGTCTGCCCCCTCTCTCCTAAAATTACCATCCTCCACTGGCATAGGGGTCACAAAACAATCTGCCTATTGAATATTAATTAGGCAGATCACTATTCACCCACCTCCCTTTCAATACGTTGGCCTTCAGGGACCTCTATCTGCTCCCTCTGAGGCAGCCTGATACAATGCCAAAATTAGAAGCTATCTCCTGGAGACTGATCATATACCACTATGACTTGCAATTGGGGGAGGCTCTTTCCTACTCACTCTTAACTGCAATTAGGAATGGATGACCAAAATCATTTTGTGAGTATTTCTGATTCACAAAATAGGTTTAGTACATTTCAAAACGCTTTTTTGCATTTGCAAACCCTGTGATGTTGTGAATTGCTGTATTTAAGACAAAATCCTAACTTAAGTCTGTCTTAAGTTTGTCTTAAGTTTTTCTTAAGACAAACTTAAGACAAAATCCTAACTTCTGTAATTGCCAAAAGTAGTACGTGCATTCTGTGAATACCAAAATAGTAGTAAGTTTAGGATTGAGTCTTAAGTTCATTTTGTGAATTGGGCCCTAGGTGTTTAGTGCTGAGCTGTGGTGATGCTCTCCATTCTAAAATGTGTCCCGCAGACCTGTTGGTCACTAGGAAGGTTGTCTCAGGCCAGGCTTCTCCCAACAGGCTGATGTCCCTCACTGCAGAACTGGAATGGTGCATACTTACCTGCAGGAACAGTGTGTGCTCATGCATGAGGTGGCAGCATAACATGTAAGTAGATCCAATGCTGTTGGGATGTAGAAGAATGACGGAAAACGTGTCATAACAAGGCACGTGTTGTTACAAAATGTTGGATCCGCTGAAATCATTGATAAAACACCTTCATGTGAATTGAAGCCAACACACCTCTTTACTTTTGGATTTATTGAATGAATTCTGCATAATAGCAGTCTTTCCACCACCATTAGGAATGCTTGGTCCTGCTAGGTTTCTTTCAGTGCTTAAAGTGTCCCTGCTTCTCTGCAAGGATGTCTCAAACGTGTGTGCATGTCTACAGGTGAGCCAGCATTGGCACAAGTGGAGGCCAGAATGGAATTGGGTACTCCTGCAGAAGAACATCCCATCTCTCTCCCTCCTCATCCTCTACCAGGTCACTATCACCGGTGGTGCTGAGATATGCAGGTAATTCACCTGACGCCCCAGATGCATGGTCTTCCAGGTTTTGGGGCATCCTGGGCAGAGGTTACCTTGGCAATGTTCACTAAGTCAGTGGTAGAAGGCCCATCCTTCCACTCCATCATGGAGGAGGAGGATGGAAGAGTGGCAAGTCACACCGAGACCAGTGCGCCAAATGCAGAATATAAGTGCCTTGGCAGCTTCAAACCAAGATGCAGATCAGACATGCAATGGGAAACTCGTTTGTCTAATTCACCACCATCATGTGTAAGAAGGGTAACTACTCAGTGCCTGAACAATACAAAGTCTGCATGTAGGCAGTATATGCCCACATTCTCTTAGCACCTAGAGACAACACGATTTGTACTTATTATTATTAAATATTTTAGAGTTTTATATAGCGCTAGCTAGACCCAAAGGGATCAGAGCGCTTTACATGTTATGCAAAGAAGTTTACTCTGGATACATGTGAGGATTCATGTCGGTCATAACATTTGACCTAAGAGTGTGAAACAATACAGCAATAAGGAAGCTAAACAGTCACAAAACATAAATGACAGCACAGCATTAAGGTAATTGTTATAATCCCCAGTTTATATCTGTGCATTATATAGGTTATTAAATTATCAGCTAATGAAGATTGTACCATGCCAGGCACTACCGGGTTATTATAGGTGTTATTATATATAATGTTATTCAGCACTTGGTACCTTGCTCCACCCCTCCCTTTCCTTCCCCTTTGGGACGTTCCTGGTCCCTGAAGGTTGCTTTAGAATGTTGACAGTGAGGCAGACTGCACATGAAGAGTGCGATGTTATGAAGTGTCCTGTTAACCAGGTGGCACAGTGGGCCCGATTCACAGAACTAACTTAAGACAAAATCCTAAACTTACTACTTTTGGCATTCACAGAAGTTAAGATTTTGTCTTAAGACAGACTTAAGACAGACTTAAGTTAGGATTCTGTCTTAAGTCTGTCTTAAGTCTGTCTTAAGACAAAATCCTAACTTCTGTGAATACCAAAAGTAGGAAGTTTAGGATTTTGACTTAAGTTAGTTCTGTGAATCAGCCCCAGTGTGAATAAAGAAAGAGTTTACTCAGCTACCACTTCGGGTATTCTTTTTAACAGTAATGGCATTAGTAAGAGATTATGAGCTGGGCGAGTCAGGCGCCAGCATTTGACGATCGTGTAGCTGGGGGTTGGGGCTTTGGGAAACGTGGATCCGCTTGTGCGCGAGTTGAAGTGATGTTGAGCAGTTAGGATTTGAGGTCCCACAAGAAAAGGAGGGGATACCACGGAGGTCCTTTAGGGAGTGAGTTCCAAATCCTAGGAAGGATAGATGCAGCATCTAGAGTGAAGCCTCAGGTGACTTTGGTTTTTATTAGTCTCCAAACCAGGCTCCTGGCGTCTAAGGGGTTATCCCTGTTTTTTCTTCCTTTTGCATTAAATACTGTGTAGAAAATGTGGTTAGGTGAATTACTGTCTGGGGCAATGTGAAAAGTGTCCTTTGGTGATTACCAGGAGGGGCCTTTGTGCTAATGGATGGACTGTAAAACTATGCTATTTGAATGATGTTCCATAATTCTCGTGGGTGGGATATTTGTTTCCACAAGTCTAATGGGAGCTGAGCCCTATAAGGCGTTTCCAACCTTAATATCTTCTCCAGAATATCATGCTATCGTAACTTCATGGGCAAAATAGCGAGGACCAATAATATATCAACAAGCTAAGTTTCTATAGGTAACATTTAAGTACCTAGAGTATATATACATCTATTTACCTGCAAATATATGCATTTACTTTCTATATGTTTTTGCCCTCTATATTTTAGCTTTATTTTGCTAGCATGATGTGAAACCAACCCAGGGCTTCTGATGATATGCTACAGAGTACCAGAATGCTCGCGGGGCTCACTCATTGGTGTGCAGGCATTCCGCGAGAGCCGGGAGCAGTAGTAACTCAGATGGAAAATTGGTGGGGAGGAGCAATGTTGATTAGGATTGAGCTGCACAGCCCTGCTAGGTTCAATGGGACCAGCAGTCAGGAAGAGGCTTGTACCGTCAGCAATCTTCCAATTTTTGCTAAACAAAAGGGTGCGGACAGTGCTTGGTTTGTAAAGAAAATAAGTGCCAGAGTTCTCATCAGGAGGCCACTGCAGCTTGCACCACACATTGCCCCTGCCCTGCTGCCGATGCTAGTAACAACGCAACTACTAACACTCACACTCCTACAAGTGTGACAATTCGAACTATTCCTTGTCCTCAAAGCTATAAGAATGGCTTGGGCAGCAAGTAATAGTCACTTGTAATGCATATTGAAATAATAATTCACTGTTGTTATAGTCATCATTAAATTAGTCAGACAACGCCATCTTCTGGCAGACTTTCACAAGCGCCTGTGTTGACCACCGGCTCAAATTAAGCACTGGTTGTGGAAGAGTTACAGGTATAATCAGGCAAGGTGTCCCAAATCGGACGGGACCCACAAGCAGAGTGAGGTGGGAGAAGATCTACCCCTCCAGCACTGGCAGCATATTGCTACACACCGTCACAGAGAATAACAACACTACGAGGTAGTAATGCAATTGCGCACAAATCATGGCAAATTGGTCCTGGCTAGTGAACTTTAGGCTCTCCGCTAGTATGAGCATTAGCCTCTCAGAACTGTCTGAAATTATTTGGTCACTGAGTAGTGAGACATTGTCTATGGTACCAGACAGTGTGAGGCCTTCCTTCCTGGATAGACTTGCTCATGATAGGACCATTAAGGTGTGACTTGAGACGCATGACTGAGAGTTACACAGGTGAGACAGCAATAATCTGCTGATGGTTTTCTAAAGAGATGCCGGGAGCATGTCCAGGCAAAATCACACTCCGTTAAGAGTAACCAGAAGGAGAGCTTTCAACTTTTAAGCACAGACCTCAGGCGAAAGATGGGAAAAATGGGGCAGGGTCTTATTGAAACCATTAAGGAAAGTCAAAGGCAGTGCTTGGTTTGTAAACCAATGATTGCTGTGCCCAAAGTGCTGCTCAGAAGCCGGATGCTTGTAAATGTCAGCCCGCTAAATACCAAGGGGCAGATTTAACAGCCCCTTGTGACACTTTTGCCCCGCTGTTGCGTCACTTTTGTGATGCAGCGTCAACAATGCAGCCCATTTACAACGTGATGCATCTAGGGAGATGTGTCACGTTGTAAAGTCCTGCATCACATTATACCTACCTCAGGTATAATGTATGCAGGGGGTGTCACGTTGTAAAGTCCTGCATCACATTATACCTACCTCAGGTATAATGTATGCAGGGTGGGGGATCCCATGCAGGAAAGCCTCAAAAAAGTGACGCAGTGAAATCTACAAGATTTCACAGTGAGATTTCACTGTGTCACTTGTAGGACGCCACTGCGTCAAAACCTTATGGCTCCTTGAAGCAGGCATAAGTAGTGATGCAGTACAATCAGTATAGGTCTCAAAATGCATTGCTGCAGTTGTGTTGTGCTTGCGACACAACTCCAGCAATGTGTGACTTTTGGGCCAACAGATGTATCAGAATTTCTTATAGATCTGCCCCCAAGACTCTGTAGTCTCGAATACATCTCAGCCCTCTTTAATTCACTGCCACAGACTCCCTGCACCTTTATCTCACTCTTGCAAGTTCCTGCTTTTTCTCTTGGTCACGTTTTTCAGTGCTTCTCTCCCTCCTTTTTTCCCGTTTGTGTGTTTTCCCTCTCTCGCTCTCGGGAAGTATCTGATGAGGAAAAATCAGTTCCGGTCCCCAAACATGAACCCCGGTAGGCCCCACCGCCTAATCACTGGCTCAAATTAAGCACTGTCCAAAGGGAACTCCAATCAATAGTTGAACCAACTGCTGCCACCCAAACTATAGTAGGTGATCTTATCCAACAAGTGACTGAGACACATTGAATGCTTAGGTATTGGAAGCAATGTGTGCAAACACAAGAGAATAAATATGAAGACTTAGAAAAACAGATCCGGTTTAAACAATCTGCATATCTGCAACCTGAGAGAAGATGAGGAGAAGAACAATTCAAATGGTTAGACACCCTGTAAGGTTCTGTGTTAGTTGGAAATAGAGACATTATGATCAAAAGAGAAGGGGTACATAGTACATTTGGATAAAGAGAAAGAAATCCAATATACTTAAAGACATCTCTATCAAGCATTACTCAGATGCCCTTAAAGCGGAAATTTTGAAGACAATGAAATTTCAAATGAACTTCAAGTTCCTTGGATTGAAAAAAACTGCTCCTCCTGGGGCATTAAAAAAGTGAATCAGTGAGCATCTGCACCATGAAGCAGTCAGATATTGATGGGCTTTTAATAGATTGAGAAGGTAAAGATCATTAGATCAAATCTCCTGCAGAAAGCAAGACAATATTGAAACTTCAAAGCCCAGATCCATGACCACCGTTATCCGAAGGTTCAAAGAAGGGAAGTCCATTGGCTGTGGCACCAGCAGATCATAAGAAGAACAATAAAGTGACAGAAGATTAGAAGCATAGACGAATTATAGTGTGCAGTAAAGGATGCACAGAGAAGACGTGCATGCAAAGTAAAATCTTTTTACTTTGTGGAGAGGGAATAACAAACCAGAGACCTACCAAAAACATACATGATTTAATAATACGTTTCTAAATGGGATAATATCAAGAAATGTATTATCCAGGGTGCTGTGTTAAAATGAGGCTCATCGATATCCCTGAAGGTATGAGGGACACCAACAAAGGCTAGAATTTGGCAAACTTTGTCTAACAATTAAATTTGGAATCTGTACTCCCCTGACTTTATGCAACAGCCCAATATCCTACTAGGATATGATTTTTCTACCTTTGTGTTTGCTTTGACCCCTTTCCCTCTATATATTGAGGGTGTTATGGCTTTGAGGTTCACTCTAGTGAATACTTTACTCAAACTTCCTACATTGCTACCACTAGTTGCTGTTGTTGATGGTCTGTATATGGAGCAGTTCTGGACTGCATTTCACCTGCACTGTGGTTTTGCGCTGCCTTACCTTTTA